>NC_064620.1:409349095-409652125 GCF_023898315.1 Schistocerca nitens
ATTCCATAGGATGACCGGTGTCAAGGCAATGTTCTGCAATAGCGGATTTGCTTGGCTGTTGTAAGCGTGTGTAACGCTGATGTTCAATACACCGGTCTTCCACAGTCCTGATTGTCTGACCAATATATGACATGCCACAACTGCAAAGAATACGTTAGACCCCAGCCTTACGCAAACCAAGATCATCTTTTACGGACGCCAACACGGCCTTAATCTTAGAAGGTGGTCGAAAAACACATTTCACATCATATTTCCGCAAAATACGGCCAATCCTGTTGGAAATGCTTCCTGCGTAAGGCAAAAAGGCCGTAGACTTAGGTGCCACTTCGTTGCTATCGTCACTCACCCGTTGCACAGAAGGCTGTGGCGCAACGCACGTTTCATCTGCCTCTCACTATAACCATTCGGCAGTGGGGAGTCTGGTGCGTCGCATGGTATACCCCAGGTGGTACATGCTTCACTTACTTTCCCTGCTGTCGAGACATCTTCGCGGGTACCGGGCGCGGTTGGGCCACCCTCTCCCCAAGGGGAGTGGCGGGTTCAGCGGCGTTCGCGGCACACGAGGCGGAGGGTCAATGTGGAGACTGGCCGTGTGGCATCGCCCGCTCTGCCTGTGAGTGGACATGTGGCCGCTCCTTCAGCAAGGTCCGAGCAGGCACACGGGGGGAGGGGTTTATTAGTGACTGGGAACTCCAACGTTAGGCGGGTAATGGAGCCCCTTAGGGAAATAGCGGAAAGGTCGGGGAAGAAGGCGAGTGTTCAATCTGTCTGCTTGCCGGGGGGTCTCATCCGAGATGTGGAGGAGGCCCTGCCGGCGGCGATAGGGAGCACTGGGTGCACCCGACTGCAAATTGTTGCTCATGTCGGTACCAATGACTCCTGCCGTCTGGGTTCAAAGGTCATCCTCAGTTCATACAGGCGGTTGGCGGAGTTGGTGAAGGCGGAAAGCCTCGCTCGTGGGGTGGAATCTGAGCTAACTATTTGTAGTATCGTTCCCAGAACTGATCGCGGTCCTCTGTTTGGAACCAAGTGAAAGGCTTAAACCAGAGGCTCAGACGATTCTGCGGAGATCTAGGGTGGAAATTTCTCGATCTCCGCTATCGGGTGGAGAAATGTAGGGTCCGCCTGAATAGGTCAAGCGTGCACTACACGCAGGAAGCGGCTACAAGGGTAGCGGAGTACGTATGGAGTGCACATGTGGGTTTTTTAGGTTAGAGAATTCCCTCCCTAGGCCCGACAAGACGCCTCCTGAGACGTGGCAAGGTAGGAGTAGGCAAAATGCAACAGGTAATAACAATATTAATGTGCTAATAGTAAACTGCAGGAGCGTCTATAGAAAGGTCCCAGAACTGCTCTCATTAATAAACGGTCACAAATGCCCACATTGTACTAGGGACAGAAAGTTGGCTGAAACCAGATGTAAACAGTAATTAAATTATAAACTCAGATTGGAATGTATACCGCAGAGACAGGCTGGACAGTGAAGGGGGAGGCGTGTTTACAGCGATAAGAAGTGCAATAGTATCGGGGGAAATTAACGGAGATGCGAAATGTGAAATAATTTGGGTGAAGGTCACGGTTAAAGCAGGCTCAAGCATGGTAATTGGATGTCTCTATAGGCCCCCTGGCTCAGCAGCTGTTGTGGCTGAGCACCTGAAGGATAATTTGGAAAATATTTCGAGTAGATTTCCCCACCATGCTATAGTTCTGGGTGGAGATTTTAATTTGCCGGATATAGACTGGGAGACTCAAAAGTTCATAACATGTGGCAGGGACAAAGAATCCAGTGAAATTTTTTTAAGTGCTTTATCTGAAAACTACCTTGAGCAGTTAAACAGAGAACCGACTCGTGGCGATAACATATTAGACCTTCTGGTGACAAACAGACCCGAACTATTTGAAACAGTTAACGCAGAACAGGGAATCAGCGATCGTCATGTGATTATTGCATCTATGATTTCGGCCATAAATAGAAATATTAAAAAAGGTATGAAGATTTTTCTGTTTAGCAAAAGTGACCAAAAGCAGATTACAGAGTACGTGACGGCTCAACACAAAAGTTTTGTCTCAAGTACAGATAGTGTTGAGGATCAGTGGTCAAAGTTCAAAACCATCGTACAATATCCGTTAGATGACTATGTGCCAAGCAAGATCGTAAGAGATGGAAAAGAGCCACCGTGGTACAACAACCGAGTTAGAAAACTGCTGCGGAAGCAAAGGGAACTTCACAGCAAACATAAACATAGCCAATGCCTTGCAGACAAACAAAAATTGCGCGAAGTGAAATGTAGTGTTAGGAGGGCTATGCGAGAGGCGTTCAATGAATTCGAAAGTAAAGTTCTATGTACTGACTTGTCAGAAAAACCCTAAGAAATTTTGGTCTTATGTCAAAGCGGTAGGTGGATCAAAACAAAATGTCCAGACACTCTGTGACCAAAATGGTACTGAAACAGAGGATGACAGACTAAAGGCCGAAATACTGAATGTCTTTTTCCAAAGCTGTTTCACAGAGGAAGACTGCACTGTAGTTCCTTCTCTAGATTGTCGCACAGATGACAAAATGGTAGATATCAGAATAGACGACAGAGGGATAGAAAAACAATTAAAATCGCTCAAAAGAGGAAAGGCCGCTGGACCTGATGGGATACCAGTTCGATTTCACACAGAGTACGCGAAGGAACTTGCCCCCCTTGTTGCAGCGGTGTACCGCAGGTCTCTAGAAGAGCGTAGCGTTCCAAAGGATTGGAAAAGGGCACAGGTCATCCCCGTTTTCAAGAAGGGACGTCGAACAGATGTGCAGAACTATAGACCTATATCTCTAACGTCGATCAGTTGTAGAATTTTGGAACACGTATTACGTTCGAGTATAATGACTTTTCTGGAGACTACAAATCTACTCTGTAGGAATCAGCATGGGTTTCGAAAAAGAGAATAATGCGAAACCCAGCTCGCGCTATTCGTCCACGAGACTCAGAGGGCCATAGACACGGGTTCCCAGGTAGATGCCGTGTTTCTTGACTTCCGCAAGGCGTTCGTTACAGTTCCCCACAGTCGTTTAATGAACAAAGTAAGAGCATATGGACTATCAGACCAATTGTGTGATTTGATTGAAGAGTTCCTAGATAACAGAACGCAGCATGTCATTCTGAATGGAGAGTACTCTTCGAAGTAAGAGTGATTTCAGGTGTGCCACAGGAGAGTGTCGTAGGACCGTTGCTGTTCACAATATACATAAATGACCTCGTGGATGACATCGGAATTTCACTGAGGCTTTTTGCGGATGATGCTGTGGTATATCGAGAGGTTGTAACAATGGAAAATTGTAGTGAAATGCAGGAGGATCTGCAGCGAATTGACGCATGGTGCAGGGAATGGCAATTGAATCTCAATGTAGACAAGTGTAATGTGCTGCGAATACATAGAAAGAAAGATATCATTTAGCTACAATATAGCAGGTCAGCAACTGGAAGCCGTTAATTCCATAAATTATCTGAGAGTACGCATTAGGAGTGATTTAAAATGGAATGATCATATAAAGTTGATCGTCGGTAAAGCAGATGCCAGAACGAGATTCATTGGAAGAATCCTAAGGAAATGCAATCCGAAAACAAAGGAAGTAGGTTACAGTACGCTTGTTCGCCAACTGCTTGAATATTGCTCACCAGTGTAGGATCCGTACCAGATAGGGTTGATAGAAGAGATAGAGAAGATCCAACGGAGAGCAGCGCGCTTCGTTACAGGATCATTTAGCAATCGCGAAAGCGTTACGGAGATGATAAACTCCAGTGGAAGACTCTGCAGGAAAGACGCTCAGTAGCTCGGTACGGGCTTTTGTTGAAGTTTCGAGAACATACCTTCATCGAGGAGTCAAGCAGTATATTGCTCCCTCCTACGCATATCTCGCGAAGAGACCATGAGGATAGAATCAGAGAGATTAGAGCCCACACAGAGGCATACCGACAATCCTTCTTTCCACGAACAATACGAGACTGGAATAAAAGGGAGAACCGATAGAGGTACTCAAGGTACCCTCCGCCACACACCGTCAGGTGGCTTGCGGAGTATGGATGTAGACGTAGAGACTTTCAGTGAGCCGTCTGTATGTGTCTAGAAGAATGACAGCCCATTCTTGCTCACGATCCGAAACAGCAGAAGGCAGCAACGCTAGACGTTGCGGTCTAGAGCTAAGTCGACCTTCTAACTCGTATCAAAGGATTTCCATGGGGCTCAGATCGGTATTCTGGGCAGGCCAATCTATTTCAGAAATGTCGTTGCCCAGAAGCCATTGCCTCAAAGATGCTGCTGCTTTACCGCAGGGCGCATTGCCATATTCACACAAATAATCGTCGCTCATAAGTTTTATTAGTTATCGGTCTTCTGACTGCCCTGTGCCAACCTCTTCATCTCAGAGTACCACTTGCAACCTACGTCCTCAATTATTTTCTGGGTGTATTCCAATCTCCGTCTTCCTTTTGCCCTCTACAGCTCTACGGCTCCCTCTGGTACCATGGAAGTAATTCCCTGGTATCTTAACAGATGTCCTATCGTCTTGTCCCTTCTCCTCTACATATTCCTTTACACTCCGATTCTGCGCAGAACCTCCTCGTTCCATACGTTATCAGTTCACCTAATTTTCAACATTCGTCTGTACCATTACAGTAAATGGCTCTGAGCACTATGGGACTCAACTTCTAAGGTCATTAGTCCCCTAGAACTTAGAACTAGTTAAACCTAACTAACCTAAGGACATCACAAACATCCATGCCCGAGGCAGGATTCGAACCTGCGACCGTAGCGGTCTTGCGGTTCCAGACTGCAGCGCCTTTAACCGCACGGCCACTTCGGCCGGCTGTACCATTACATCTCAAATGCTTCGAGTCTCTTCTATTCCGGTTTTCCCACAGTCCATGTTTCACTAGCATACAATGCTGTGCTCCCAATGTGCATTCTCAGAAATTTCTTCTTCAAACTAAGGCCAGTGTTTGAGACGAGTAGACTTCTCTTGGCCAGGAATTCCCTTTTCTCCAGCGCTAGTCTGCTTTTGAAGTCCTCCTTGCTCCGTCCGTCATGGTTACTTTGCTGCCTAGAGAGCAGAATTTCTTAACTTCATCTATTTTGAGACCTTCAATACTGATCTTAAGTTCCTCGCTATTCTCATTTCTGCTACTTCTCATTGCTTTCGCCTTTATTCGATTTACTCTAAATCCATATTCCGTACTCATTAGACTGTTCATTCCATTCAGCAGATCCTGCAATTCTTCACTTTCACTCAGGATAGCAACGTCATCAGCGAATCGTATCATTGATATCCTTTCACCATGAACTGTAATTCCCTCCTGAATCTTTCTTTTATTTCTGCCATTGCTTCTTCGACATATGGATTGAACAGTAGGGGCGAAAGACTGCATTCCTGTCTTACACCCTTTTTAATCCGAGCACTTCGTTCTTCGTCACCCACTCTTATTATACCCTCTTTGCTCTTGTAAATATTATATATCACTCGTCTCTCCCTATAGCTTACCCATATTTTTCTCAGAACTTGGAATATATTGCACCATTTTACAATGTGGAACGCTTTTTCCTGGTTGACAAGTCCTATGAACGTATTTTAATTTTTCTTTAGCCTTGTTCCCATTATCAACAGCAACGTCAGAATTGCCTCTCGGGTGCTTTACCTTTCCTAAAGCTAAACTGACCGTCATCTAACACATCCCCAGTTTTCTGTTCCATTCTTCTGTGCATTAGCCTTGTCAGCAACTTGGATGCATGAACTTTTAAACTGACTGTGGGATAAAAAAGTTAACTCTTACAGTATTCGAAATTACGTGGATGATATTTTTCCGAAAGTCGGATGGTATATCGCCAGCCTCATACGTTCTACACCACTTCCCCCCAATGATTTCAGAAATTCTGATGGAATGTTATCTATCCCTTCTGCGTTATTTGATTATAAGTCCTCCAAAGCTCTTTAACATTATAATACTGGATCCCCTATCTCTTCTAAAGCAACTGCTTTTTCTTCTTCTGTCACGTCAGACAAATCTACCCCCTCATATATGCCTTTAATGTACTCTTTCCACCTACCCGCTCTCTCCTCTGCATTTAACAGGGGAATTCCCGTTGCACTCTTAATGTTACACCCCTTGCTTTTAATTTCACTAAAAGCTGTTTTGAATTTCCTATATGCTGAATCAGTCCATCCGACAACCATTTATTTTTCGAATTCTTCACATTTTTCAAGCAAACATTTCATCTTAGCTTCCCTGCATTTCCTATTTATTTCATTACTCAGCAGCTTGTATTTCTGTATTCCTGAGTTTCCTTGAACATTTCTGTACTTCTTCTTTTCTCGATTAATTGAGGTATTTCTTCTGTTACCCATGGTTTCTTCCCACTTAGCTTCTTTGTACCTGCGTTTCTCTTTCCAACTTCTGTGATTGCCCTTTTGAGAGACGTCAGTTCCTCTTCAACTGTACTGCCTAATGAGCTATTTCTTAATGCCATATCTATGGCCTTAGAGAACTTCAAGGGTATCTCCTCAATCATTAGTATTTACGTATCCCACATCTTTGCGTATTGATTCTTCCTAACTGATTTCTTAAATTTCAGCCTACTCTTCATCACTACTACATTATGATCTCAATTTATATCTGCTCCTGCGTACGCATTACAATCCAGTATCTGATTTCGGAATCTCTGTCTGACCATGATGTAACCTAACCGAAATGCTCGCGTATCATCCTTTTTCAAGTATACCGCCTCCTCTCGTGATTTATGAATTTATTACAGAACTCAATTAGTCTTCCTCCTCTCTCAATCCTTGCCCCAAGCCCATATTCTGCTGTAATCTTTTCTTCGACTCCTTCCCCTACAACTGCTTTCTAGTCCCCCAAGACTCTTAGATTTTCATCTCCTTTCACATACTTTATTACCCTTTCAATATCCTCATATCCTTTCTCCATATTTTCATCTTCAGCTTGCGACATCGGCATATGTACCTGAACTATCTTTGTCGGTGTAGATATGCTGTCTATTCTGATAAGAACAATCCTATCACTGAACCGTTCACAGAAACACACCCTCTGCCCGACCTTCTTATTCATAACGAATTTCACTCCAGTTACACCATTTTCTGCTGCTGTTGATATTACCCTATACTCATCTGATCAAAAATCTTTGTCTTCTTTCCACCTGTTCATATTCTTCCGCATTTAGCGTTTCCTAGAGCGCTGTAACGGTACCACACCCTAACGACGAGAAACGCCCCCATACTGTTGGTTGATTGGCTTGGAGTGAAACGGACTAAACTGCAAGATCATCGATCTCTTCATCCGTTAAGTGGCAAACCAGGAGTAGTCGTCAAAGGAAGGAAATCAAAGGCAAATCCTGGAAAGCCCAAGTTCCCGTCAGATGGGGATGCAAGCTCCTGAAGTGGGAGGAGTGAAATCACCAGAGGGGCTCTCATCCACCTGGGGGCTAATATCAGCGAGCGTCTCGTAGGGCCCACTGCAAGATGCGCTACAGAGGACGGCATTGTCGAGAGAAAAGGCGACGACGTTACACCTGTGCAGTAAGATTATGCCATTTGTATGGGATTAAGACGCTCATACTTTTTCTGGCTTGATCCCGCACTGGCACGACAGATGGTGCATACCCCATCGCTGTAAGTTGGCCCACAGCTCATCATAATATTGCAAAACAAGATCGCGGTGAAAGATGACGCCCTGGACAATATTAAGACTCTTCTGAGGAGTGACAGTCTTGGGAATGTCATCCAATTTTCCAGAAGACAGCAGCGCCTGTGACTGGACAGGAGATGACGTTGTAATCAGAATGGAATCGCTCTTCGTCTTAGAGACGGTTACAACTTCTCCGTATTTGTCTTCACTGCATTCCACGAAAAATAAAAGCTTTATCGCGAGAAAGGAGTCTCCATCGGTCCTGGCACAGACAAGGTATTGGGGACAGGATTTTGCTCTTTGCTGTCTAGTCCTGCGTCCTCCCATGGTGTGGCCAGGGAAGGGAATGCGTTGGGATCTTACTTTGTTGCATCATACGCGGTCTTCTCATCTGAAAAGACTACTGGGGCTGTGCGGTCACCAGTAGGAGAAAGTTTAAGTCACTTCATCTGCCAATTATCCACCATGGTGCCACCCAGTCTGAATGGAGGCTCCCCCTATGGGCACCAACCACCCACAGCAAAGGCCACCTATCCAGTAATACGTTGCTGAGAGCCCCCGTGCCTAATTCATGGACACATACTCCTGGAACACATGGGGAGTGTGCAGCCCAGGCACCAACAGTGCACCAGTGCAATCCCTGCATAGTCAGAGGTACCATCATGCAGGTACTTGACGACTCCCCACTCGCACCACCAACCCCCCCCCCCCCCGCCCCCACAATAGCGTGGCTACCGTTCTGGGTTTTGGAAGGAAGGTTGCCAGGGTGAAAGGGCAGAGAGGCATAGCATACACCACAGTGGGCGACCTTCCCTTCACTATACGCAGTTCTGTAAAATATGGAAAAGATAGCAGGTCTTAATCAATAATGGGGACTATGTAACCTATAATTCAAGGTGAAGATAAGGCGGGAAATGAAAATAGACTCAGGCTCATAAATTAAGGATAATTTCAGTATGTGGTTCAAAATGTTCAAATGGCTCTGAGCATTATGGGACTTAACTTCTAAGGTCATCAGTCCCCTAGAACTTAGAACTACTTAAACCTAACTAACCTAAGGACATCACACACATCAATGCCCGAGGCAGGATTCGAACCTGCGACTGTAGCGGCCGCGCGGTTCCAGACTGTAGCGCCTTTAACCGCTTGGCCACCACAACCGGCGCAGTATGTGGTCCCACACAACGTGGCACTACACAAAACTGGCGCTAATAGCATAGGCACATAGGGAACACACACACGATACAGATCTGTAAGTCTACGATATTTGTGATAAGCTGAGAAAACCATCCAGAAACACATGTGCTACAAACGCAACTGTTTCCAGCTCATGTATCCCGACATCAATGTGGGATATGATCACCATGCACACATACACAAGCCGCGCAACAGATGGCAATACTCTCGATCAGGTGGTCGAGCAGCTGCTGGGGTATATCCTCCCATTATCATAAGCCACAGATCTCAGTAGTCGACGCTAAGGGACGCTTTACTTGGTATTGAGAATGACGCCACTGGACAGTCGATGACAGAAAACGAGTTATGTGGTGAGATGAATCACACTGTAACCCACGGCAATCCGATGAAGGGTCTGTCGCAGCTCCTGAAGTGTCGTAAGGGTTCGAAGACGTGCAGCGATATGACGACCGAGAGCATCCCAGACGTGCTCGATGGGGTTTAGGTCTGGAGAATAGGCAGCCCACTCCATTCGCCTTATATCTTCTGTTTCAAGGTGCTCCTCCACGATGGAAGCTCGGTGGGGCCGTGCGTTATCATCCATTAGGAGGAAAGTGGGACCAATTGCAGCCATGAAAAGGCGTACATACTGGTACAAAATGACGTCCCGACACACCTGACCTGTTACAGTTCCTCTGTCAAGGACATACAGGGGTGTACGTGCACCAATCATATTCCCACCCCACACCATCAAACCACGACCTCCATACCGGTCCCTATCAAG
The DNA here is from genome assembly GCF_023898315.1 of Schistocerca nitens. NCBI lineage: Eukaryota > Metazoa > Arthropoda > Insecta > Orthoptera > Acrididae > Schistocerca > Schistocerca nitens. The sequence goes on from NC_064620.1 coordinate 409,358,735, forward strand.
GACATTAAGGGGTTGGTATCTGGTTCCTGGTTCACGCCAGATGAAAACCCGGCGAGAATCACTCTTCAGACTACACCTGGATTTGTCCGTGAACACAACCTGGGACCACTGTTCCAGTGATCATGTACTGTGTTCTTGACACCAGGCTTTACGGGCTCTCCTATGACCAGGGGTCAGTGGGATGCACCTTGCAGGGCTCTAGGCGAATTCAGTCGTCTGTAGACTGTGTGTCTGGAGACAACTGTTCCAGTGGCTGCGGTAGGGTCCGGAGCAAGGCTACCTACAGTACTCCGTGACCGTCTGCGGGCACTGATGGTGAGATATCGGTCTTCTTGTGGTGTTGTGCGCTGTGGACGTCCCGTACTGTAGCGCCTGGACTCGTTTCCTGTCTGCTGGAATCGTTGCCATATTCTTGAGATCACACTTTGTGGCACACTGAGGACCCGTGCTACGACCTGCTCTGTTTGACCAGCCTCCAGTCGCCCTAGTGTTCTACCCCTTGTAACGTCATCAACATGTGTTCTTTGAGTCATTTTCGTCACCATTAGCACGTCTGAAAACATCTGCACACTTAATCGCTGCACCGTACTCAGACATGCACCAATATACCTCTGTGTATGTGGACTGCTGCCAACGCCACCGTGCGACGACCACAGGTCAAATGTACCGCATGGTCATACCCCGAGATGATTTAAACCCGCAAACCACCCTCCAGAGCGTTGTTTCACGTATCAGCATTATCCTTAATTTATGAGCATGAGTGTAGAAATCAAGTTCAAAATTGTGAACCAAGTCCAATCAGGGTCTGTGCGAAAAGAGTCATCCGACAGAAGACAGATAAGAGGTAGTCGAAGTGTAGGTTTGCAGCACAGAGGAAGTAGTTTTGAAAAGGCTGGATCCCCATGGTAGCCAAGCACACACTCACTGAAGAGTGATGACCCCTGTGGGGGATCCCATACTGTAGTAACACCACCTCCTCTGCACTTGGCACCGCACATGAGGCCAGGCAACGTCCTCTAGGCATTCACCAAACCCAAACCATTCTATCGGATTGCGTAGGGTACAGTGTGATTCATCGCTCCATATAACTCTTTTCTGTCATCGACTGTCCAGCGGCGTCACTCTCTACACCAACTCAAGCGTCCCTTAGGCTTGACTACAGAGGTTTGTGGCTTATGAGAAGTTGCTTAACCATTTCACGCCATTCTTTTTTAATTACTTACGCACAGTCACTTGCTAGCTGGGTTATGGTAGCTGTTTGATGCTCAACCTTTCTCGTTTCAGTGTAATCAAATCACCAGCAGCGGACTTGGGCTTGAAGGGTTGAAATGTTCGTGACGAATATGTCACTTGGGTGACATACAATTACTATTCAACATCCAAAATTAAAGAGCTTTCCTGACTGATCCATTCTGATGCTACTGCTCCTCTTCTGGCAATAAAATATTCCCTGTGAGCCGTGCGTGCCTCGTGTTCCCGCCATCATGTATCTTACACACTTTTTTAACGTACTTCCACCTCACTACGTTAGTTTAAGTTACTACTGTCACTGAGTTGCTGCTTTGCCTGTTCATGAGCGGCGCTAGCAGCTCATATCGATATATCCCCTCTCGTAGTATCTTTGCTCGACAGCTATTACTTTCCAGTCCTTGTCTGTCGTCAGGAGTTTGGATTGCGAGTTCTGGTGTGCCACTCAATTGGAACGCGTCTGAAGCGCAGTCCGGACCTGCCAGTTTCGGAGTTGCAATGCGGCACTAGTGCAGTCGGGTTGGAGCAGCTGTGAGGTCTGCGTCGACATGGCTCGCCCTACCATTGCCGCCACGCATCAGTTGAACCGGGCCACGGTCTTGGTGGATCGTCGGTCGTTCGTCCTACCGGACGACGCGTTTTGGCTCGCCGATCGTTCATGAGTCGGCTGTGTGTGTGTGTCCATCGACTCCCGATTTGTCTTCGTGTGTGTCTAGTTACTGTTGTGTGTCGTTCAAGTCTTCGTGCAGTGTTTGTCGTGTGTGTAGTTCGCGTTATTTCCTGGCGACTATTTTAGATGTTGTCGACATTCGGAGGAGTCGGTCCGTTGCTGCGTACCAGCGGAATTTTCTGCCTAGTGGCCGTTAGTGTTCCGGTTACCTGCCCTGGCCACTAACAAAATTTCAGGCAGCGTCCTTTCCTCACCTGTTGTCGCTGTCCAACATGGTGTGTAATTTTGACAACTAATACATACTCCATTGTGGATTGTTGTTGTTGTTGTGGTCTTCAGTCCTGAGACTGGTTAGATGCAGCTCTCCATGCTACTCTATCCTGTGCAAGCTTCTTCATCTCCCAGTACCTACTGCAACCTACATCCTTCTGAATCTGCTTAGTGTATTGATCTCTTGGTCTCCCTCTACGATTTTTACCCTCCACGCTGCCCTCCAATGCTAAATTGGTGATCCCTTGATGCCTCAAAACATGTCCTACCAACCGATCCCTTCTTCTAGTCAAGTTGTGCCACAAACTTCTCTTCTCCCCAATCCTATTCAATACCTCCTCATTAGTTACGTGATCTACCCACCTTATCTTCAGCATCCTTCTGTAGCACCACATTTCATTGTGGATTATCTCTTTTGTATATTTACTGTTTGAGTTCTCATGTACTGATTGATGGGAAGCAAGTCGTTGTGTCGGTTGGGCCGTCGCTGCCCTCTGGTTGGGTTCCGACGGATCAAGTGTAGTTGGGCTCACCACCTGTCTCGCCTAAGTGAACGAGGGCAGACCGACCTCCCTGGAGGCTTCTGAGTGCCACCGGTGTTTAATTATCTGTTTTCAGCTACTTAAAATTTAAGGCTTATGGTTATTTTTCTTTTTTCTTAAAAATTTTGCAAAATTAATTCTTAAATTTATCTTTCAAGCTTAAACAATTCAGCTTTCTGCCTTTAAAAGATTGTGGTAATATAATTTAAAATTTTGAAACTTAATTGTGGCCTTCAGCCATTGGTGTTGCACCTTACATATGTTTGTTCTGTCCGCTTTGCCTTGAGGCTTTCCACTTAGCCGTGATATTTTTTTTATTTTTTATTTTATTTGCCTTTTAATTGCATTTTTATCTTGTTGATTTTTAAGATTTCTTGTTTTTAAACAATCTGGCCTTCTGCCTTTAAGGGGAGCCGGAGGTGGTCAAATCCAAAAACTTACGATTTTTTTTTTTGCTACCGAAAATTAATTGGAACATTCCTCTTTAATGTAAACTTTGAATTATTGTTCTACTCGCCCTAGAAGTGGAGTTATTACCATTTTACCCCACGCCTGCAGAGTAAATGGGCGGCCGCTGAATGCATCTAACACCCTCTCATGACTTCCTGGCGAACTGCTTGGGATTTTCTCGGCCTGTTACGCATACAGCGCCTTATGTTACGCATACAGCGAGTGTGCAAGAGTTGGCTACGTTGTTTTGTGTGACAAATGAAGCGCTAAGAGCGCGGAACATCGTCTCTTTGCTGTTTACCGTTTCGAATTAGTTCAGTGTTGCGCGTGTTGTTGGTAGTATTATACTTCTTGTGTAAAGCGTTGTTCTGCACGTTTTAGTAACCGTGTATGTAAGAAGAGGAAGAACGTAGGGAAAAGAAAATTAACACTAATACCAAGTTGCGATACTACAATTACTGAAACAGTGCGTTCTTCTGCTAAGCAACACATGGCCGACCATAGCCCTGTGACATCTTCTAGCAAGAAGCTGACTGGTGGAAGTGACAGATTTCGTGAATATGTTAGTGACAGTGATGATATTAACGAAGTACTGAATATTTGATTATTATCTTCTGTGCTGAAAGAAAGTGTTCTGTGCAAAATGTGTTCAAGTGTAGGAGTGGGACTAGAAATAACAAAGTACTTTGGTTTAGCTTGTGAGATGAAGATAATCTGTGCATGTTGCAAGTATCAAGTGACTTTCTACAATTCACATGCCAGTTTCTTTGGTGAAACTGGACGATCTAGAGTGTTTGATGTGAATGTTCGACCGTTGTATGGTCTTCGATCCATTGGAAAAGGGTCTGCTGCTGGTAAACTGTTTTGTGGTATTATGAACTTGCCATCGCCTCCAAGCAACTCAGTCCTAATCACCTGACCTGCCCAGCGGGTTTAGCGGGCGTTTCACCCTGCCTGTTATCATAATAGCGGCTCCGCCTCTCGCAACATCTAGTGGTCAGTTCCGGATTAGACAAGAATTGTCCCAATACTATTGCTCAAATAGTACTTTCTCGTGCACCTTATGTAGGGGAGGGTGTGGTACCTTGGAACAGTTCTCCGCCTCCATTCCGTACAGTAATAGAAATTTAATATATTTTCTTATTCCATTTTGAAATACCAGCATTCGCTGTATGTGTGCTGTAGTTTTTTAAATTACTTTTTCGGAATATTTTCTATAAATTTTCCAAATATGGTAAACTGTTCCAGGGTACAAAATAGTAGCGTATCTAGGATCAAATATTCCGTTCCAGTTTAAAATCCTTGTAATCGACCAAATCATGTCAATACTGCATTTAATACTCTATTTGTCGCATTATTACTCTATACAGAGGTGACAAAATTCATGGTATACCGATGTTCACTTACATAGATGTCGGTAATATGGTATGCACGAGGTAAAAAAGGCGAATGCGCTGGTGGAGCTGTCATTTGTACTCGGGTGATTCATGTGAAAAGGTTTTCCGACGTTATTGTGGCCGCACGATGGGAATTCAGAAATGGTTCAAATGGCTCTGAGCACTATGGGACTTCTGCCGGCCGCGGTGGTCTCGCGGTTCTAGGCGCGCAGTCCGGAACCGTGCGACTGCTGCGGTCGCAGGTTCGAATCCTGCCTCGGGCATGGATGTGTGTGATGTCCTTAGGTTAGTTAGGTTTAAGTAGTTCTAAGTTCTAGGGGACTGATGACCACAGCAGTTGAGTCTCATAGTGCTCAGAGCCATTTTTGAACTTAACATCTGAGGTCATCAGTCCGCTAGAGTTAGAACTACTTAAACCTAACTAACCTAAGGACATCACACACATCCATGCACGAGGGAGGATTCGAACCTGCGCCGGCCGATGGGAATGAGGAATGGTAGTTGGAGCTAGACGCATGTGACATTACATTTCGGAATTCTTTAGGGAATTCAGTAGTCTAGATCCACAGTGTGAAGGGTGAGCCGAGAATACCAAATTTTAAGCACTCTTTATCATGGACAACACAAAGTCCGATGGCCTTCGGTTAACGACCGAGAGCAGCGGCGTTTGCGTAGAGTTTTCAGTGCTAACAGGCAAACAACACTGCGTGATATAACCGCAGAAATAAATGTGGGATGCACGTCAAACGTAACCGTTAGGATAATGCAGCGAAATTTGGCGTCAGTGGACGGTGGAAGCAAAAGCCCGACCCGTGTACCACTGCTAACAGAATGGTATCGTCTGTAGGAGAATAGACGGTGGGAGAGAGGGAGGGAGGAAGGGACCCTAGACGGCTGAAAAACCGTGGTCTGGTCAGATGAGTCTAGATTTCAGTTGATAAGAGCTGATGGTAGGATTCGAGTGTGGTACAGACCATACAAAGCCATGGACCCAGATTGTCAACAAGACACTGTGCAAGCTCGTGTGGCTACATATTGGAATGGACCGGGTTCTCTTGTTCAACTGAAGCGACCATTGACTGGAAATGGTTATGTTTTGCTACTTGGAGACCATTTGCAGCCATTCGTGGATTTCATGTTGCCAGACAAGGGCGGAATTTTTATGGGTGACAATTCGCCATGTCGCCGGTTTGAAGAACATTGTGGACAATTCAAGTGGATAATTTGGCTATTAAGATAGCCAGAGAAGAATCTCATCGGAGATGTGTGGGATATAATTGAGAAGTCAGTTTGTGCACAAAATCCTTCACCGGCAACACTTTCACAATTTCGGGCAGCTATAGAGGCAGCACAGCTCATTGCTTCTGCATTGTTGAGTCCATGCCACGTCGAGTTGCTGCACTACGACGAGCAAAATGAGGTCAGACGCGATAATGAAAGTGTCCAAAAACTTGTCACTTTAGTGTACTACAACTAATAATAAGTGAAAACAAATTGAGAAAAACTATCAGACAATTGTTAGAAGTTAAAACATTTTGAAATAGAAGCTATTCGCAAGAACACTAATTTCTATTTTCAATATATGGAAGAAGACGAAAAAGCAACTCAGTTCATTCGCAGATATCACGTGGTTCATGGTGGAAGTCTTTCCGTTTCAAGGTATAAGATGGCGCACGGCTGACAAAGTATCGTTTAACCGACCACAAGTTATGTAGCTAGTTTTAAACATATCTAGAATTATACGCACCAAATAGCAACTACATACATTGTACAGCTCTTAAACATGTAGAACTCTTAATGTTTACAAACGCTGCTCAAGCTACACCCTTATGTCACACAAAAACAAAACTGTAGAAATTGCCGGCAATTGCTTGCGGCAGTCTGTAGAGCGTAGTACTTCATGTCATTCTAAAATCTGTGACTATTTTGAAACACCGATGAGGAAACATGAAGTATTTCTGGGGATAGTGTCCTTTTAGATACAACATTCTCCCCCACTTTCAATTTGCTTTAATCGTCACTTGTACCATTCATGTAATACAGGGTACCACAGGAGTAATGACCAGTATTCAGTAGTATGACCGGAACGATTATTTGAAACAAAAGATGTAGTAAATATGGGCGCTGAAATGCAAACTTTAAGAGCTGTATGTTTCGCAGTAGCGAAGGTGAACGAGTGCTCATAGCTCGTAAGATATGTACTACGTAGCCCTTATTTACTAGACTTTTTTGTTTCGAATGATCGTTCCTCACATGTCCCTGAATAATGACAGTTCCTCCTGCGGCACCCTGTGTAGTACTAGCTACATGGTGAGCTGATGAACAAAGTATTAGTCACGCCTCCTTGAAAGCGCACATCAGTCGCTTTGAGCGTATAGATGATCTAAAACTGTACCACGTCGTCATGAGACCCGCCACCGCTGACGTTATTCTTAGCAGTATGTCGTGTCCTGACATAGGTGGGAGAGGGAGAAAAGTGGTTACTGGTCAGTCTGCGCTCCCCAGCGGCACAGAGCAGAAGGCAGAAGGACAATCCACAATGAAGGCATTTGATTGTTTTCTTCCATCTGAGCCTACACTGGTACAGGCATTTACTAGATATGCAGGTCGAGAGACTCTTGGACAAACAGGACTTGAAATAGTTGTTTATTCCAGACAGGACTAACTTGTACTAGGGTTCTAGGGTTAGAAAAAGCATGAATAACACTGTTACAAGGGAAGCCAGTGCAGAAGTCCCAGGAGTGGATGCTAACTGTGGTGTCACCGTCAGACACCACACTTGCTAGGTGGTAGCTTAAATCGGCTGCGGTCCTTTAGTACATGTCGGACCCGCGTGTCGCCACTGTGTTATCGCAGACCGAGCGCCACCACATGGCAGGTCTCGAGAGACTGACGAGAACTCGCCCCCAGTTGTACGGACGACCTAGCAAGGCGCAGTTATCCATATCTGTAGAGAGTCTCATTTGTATTCACCATAGAGATGTACAAGAACAAATTAAAGATAAGTATATGAGAAGCTCCGTTCTTTTCTTTATAGCTTTCATCACCTATACTGTTTCAGATTTAACGCAAGACGGCGTGAGTTACGCGTGCCCTATCGGCTACCTTATTGTGGACTGGCTGCTCTTGTCAGTCTACAACATTTGGCGACAAGGATTAACGGATTTTGTTCTCTTTTTCTTTCCCCTTGTTTTGCTCTGAATTGCTTGTGTCATGGCTTCGCCACAATCTCCGGATGTACTGTCCGAATTTTTTCGCTTGCAGAATCAGCAGTCGCAGGCGTTATTGGATGCCCTTGGACAGCTCGTCCAGGGTCAACGTGTGCTGCAACACGATGCGGCAGCCGCCGCTTCATCGCTCCCGCAGCCACAACACGCCGTTGCATCGCCCTTCCGTAATTTTGATTCAACGCACGAGTCCTGGCCGGAGTGGTCCCGCCAGTTCAGCTTCCATCTAGCCGCCTACAGAATTCAAGGTAATGAGCGGCAGCCGTTTTTGCTTTCTTGTGTCGGTGTGTCCACCTACCGTGTGATAGTGAAGTTGTTTCCCCGACGCGACGTAGCAACTCTGTCCTACGAAGAAATTTTGTCGGCGTTAGATGCCTATTTCAAAGAAACAGTAAATGTCGTTGCAAAACGGTATACGTTCTTTCATACAAAACGTACGGCCGGTCAGACTAATAGGGAGTGGGTTGCAACATTGCAAGGACTTACTAGGGATTGTGAATTTCAGTGTGAATGTGGCCTCCCTTATTCAGATACTATGGTGCGTGATGCAATTGCACAGAACGTTTCTGATGTTCGCATACGGGAACAGATTTTGAAACTAGTTAATCCCTCCCTTCAACAAGTGATAGACATATTGGACAGGCAAGACACACTTGACTTTGCTCAGGAATCATTTGAAACTTCGCCAGCAGTGTGTCACATTACCCAGCCCGCCGGGCCCGCTGCACGGGACGCTAAGCGGCTCTCGCACCCGTCAGCGCAGCGGCCGCCTAGCTCGCAAACACGTGCGCCGCGTAAGCAAGCAAATGCAGTGAAATCATGCCCGCGGTGTGCAACTAGACATTCGCGTGAAAATTGCCCGTCACGCCAAGCTATTTGCTTTTACTGTCACAAGAAAGGACATGTTCAAAGTGTTTGCCAGCAAAAGCTAAGATCAGACAATCGCAATACTTCCAGGCCTTTTGCTTCGCGCCGGAATCGAACCGGGGACAATCAGGCTCGTGGACCTTCGCCCATGGACTTTCATGTAGTTACTTTCACCCCGTCCAGTGCCACTTTATCTAACTGTGACTGTGATCGTCCCACAAAAAGTGTGCGTCGACGTCGCCGGCAATCCCGTAAAGTCGCAAGTGCTTCTGTACCAGTATCAGTTCAAATTGCACGTGACAGTCGCTCTTGTCGTCAGCAGGACCATAAACTTTTTGTAGACTTAGACTTTGACGGCAAAGTGATCCCATTCCAGCTCGATACCGGAGCTGCAGTTTCGTTGCTCAATCACGCCACGTACAAACAACTGGGCAAACCTCCGTTGCGTGCCGCTAATGTTCAGCACCATAGTTATTTAGGACAACAGATACCTGTGTTAGGTATGGCTCTGAGCACTATGGGACTCAACTGCTGTGGTCATTAGTCCCCTAGAACTTAGAAGTACTTAAACCTAACTAACCTAAGGACATCACACACATCCATGCCCGAGGCAGGATTCGAACCTGCGACCGTAGCAGTCGCACGGTTCCGGACTGCGCGCCTAGAACCGCGAGACCACCGCGGGCGGCAGACGCGGATTCGGCGCCCAGATCGTCTGACTGAGAATTCCGCCAAAATGCGGAATCTTGGGGTTTTAAAGAGTCGCGTGGGGGCACTGTTTTTCCCTCTTAAAGCCACCCAGCCAATCCCGCAGGTCTCGTGTAGGCGCCTGCCAATCACGGTTGAATTAGGTCCCCTCTACTGCTCCTAAGGCGGGGATATTAATTCAGTTGCTCTAAGTCCGTATTTGGTATCAACATTGTTCAGCTGAAAGCTAAACGTAACTGCTCTGCCCAGTAAGACTTGCAACATTATTGTTATACGTCATTTAGCCCCGCCCCTCAGGCTCCCCGGATTAGGGACTGCTAGGTCAACAGTTTTTTGGCGTTTTCGCTCTCTTTCTAACCCTTGTGAGCCTACTGGCGTTGCTGTTCTGAGGGCTGGTATCAAGCTGACTTTATACGCTAGTACGTGCCTGCTGGTTACAAAGTTCTACGGTGGTAACCTACCACAGCGTCTAGGTGACATATGAAGTTACATGTTAATTCCTTGAAGAGTAACTAGCGCCCTGGGACCGCGTCTGGGGGGGTCTGCATTTTCACAAGGCTCTCCCCTTACGGTTTACTTCACGTAGCAATATCTCTCCTAGTTTGGTCTGCCCTCAGCATCGTCTCTGCTTCCGCGCCTTGGAGCGCCTGTCCTTCATTCTCACAGCTTCAAGATAACACTACAGTAGCAAGGAATAATCAATATACTACAAGTAAAGCGATATGTATGTACCAGTTGGTTGTCTGGAATCATCGCATTAAAATGGATCGATGGTTGGAGACATAACAGAATGACAGAAACGATCTATTGCTTTGAACATGCCCCCTTGTTCACATCGTCAATGAAATTGACTGATGTGTTGGTATATCAGCGTGGACTGTGCAACGTGTCTTCGAAAAACGATGTAATAGTTACGGCCATGTTAGTGGGCGATCAAATAGTTTGCGTTCGAAGACCCTACTGTCCAGAACCGGTATGTCGTGACCACTGAGACGACCTTCTCACCGACACACCAGATTGAAGATACCTGTTTGGTAAAACACCATGTCCTGCTGCGCGAAGAAGACCGTAACTGCCTACAGCACATCCTCGTCCTACAGAAACAGTCGCACTTCAACGCTTTTTAAAGGACCGAAGCCATGAAAGACCAGAACTATAGTGCGGGTGCTCGAGTGTGTCACTTAATGGGCGGTGCTGACCACCCAGACCGACTGGCGCCTTATGTGTAATCGCGACCAGCATGGATCTTGGCGCACCTTTCCACAGCGGTGGTTTTCGAGAGACGTGCTGCCCCATACACGTTCTTCATTCTCTGAAGGGTGTCTGCAGGTGCTTGTCTTTCGGCAACCAAGAAAAGAATAACAACATGCTGGTCTTTCTTGGACGCATTTAGTAATAACGTAGCATAGTTCAAGACTCCGCAAGTACAGCACGCAAGTCGAAGACACGAATGCGACACTAATCCATTGTCTGCACGTCGGTGCTTATTTACCCGCATCTGAAAAAAATGGCTCTGAGCACTATGGGACTCAACTGCTGTGGTCATAAGTCCCCTAGAACTTAGAACTACTTAAACCTAACTAACCTAAGGACAGCACACAACACCCAGCCATCACGAGGCAGAGAAAATCCCTGACCCCGCCGGGAATCGAACCCGGGAACCCGGGCGTGGGAAGCGAGAACGCTACCGCACGACCACGAGATGCGGGCACCCGCATCTGAGTTGCGCAAAATACGCTTCAGAAACGCCCACAGAATGGAAAGATTTTTATCGCCACTTGTAACAACACTGTTACCCTTTCTTACACGCCATCACGATGAATATCCTAGATTCGAGTCCTGGTCCGGCACTCAGTTCTAACCTCCCAAGAAGTTTCATTTCATGATGGATTTGTTGTAGATGCACCCGTGGTCCAAGATGATAGCCATGTTAGCAGGGTAGCACGTACACGACTCTGGTTTGACCAACACTAACGAGGCATATCACATCTAGATCCGTCCACTACATCACCCGTTATTAACGGCATAGAAATGTATGAAACTGTTTTCCACAGGGGTTGCAATCAACATCCCCGCAGTCTGATAACGGTATGATACCTAAGCATCGTGCTGGATACGGCACACCTGAAGAAAGTGTTTCCTCCGAACAGATACCACGGACGTCAATATGCAGGTCGATTAAGCTGGCCCTACCGACGTCGCTTTATGCAATCCAATATTATACCTGGCCTTCAAAAACTACGCGAAATGTTTTCATATTCTCTCACCCGCGAACTATTAATCCTAAAGAAAAAAATGAACCGGACCTTTTTTTAGGAAAGTTATGTAGCTAAATTTTCTGTTGCGATACGTTTTCGCTATAGCCTGTGCTTTTCGAGTTATTCAATGAAAACAATCAAATGTGACTTTCGAACGTGGCCCAAATCCCAGACTTATCTCCCACCGCTCAGGATTTCTAGTATGTTATTCATGATACTCCCTCCTAATACTGTAAAAAAAATAGCGACTGCACGAATTATTTCCCACATTTGGTCTTTTTTGTCTTCATTGACCGGCCTTTCTACGCCACTACCTTAGTCGAGCACTTAAAATTGTAAAACTGACGTTTCTGTAAATTTAACATAAAATTCTGAATTTTAACAGCACCGCGTCTTCCGGTTTGAAATGTTTGCGAGGTGGACGAGGGTGGAACGAACAGTCACTGGGGGGACAAGGAAGAAGCAAGTCGGTTGTAGAAAACGTGTGTTGTCGCTGCTATTAGAGCCGACCGACAGGCCACAACAGGGACACCGACGAGCTCGCCCACTGACGCACAAACAAACCGCCAACATTACCTTACACTGTGCATCCGATATATGACCTATCGGACACAAAAACTATAGTAAACCTAACTGTTGCAGGTTGCTGAAGCTGAACGAGAGCTCTAACCGGCACCCAGCGGCAGCCTCCGAGCAACAAAACCGCACAACGTCAAAGGTATCGACATGCATGATACCCACTACTAAAAAAGCCTACCCTTGCACGACCTATCGCAGGCAGCAAGACATCCGCTACTGCTCTTACCACCCGTCCTAATTAATGAAGACGTTTTTTGCCTTGGCTCTTGCTTTGGCACTTTTTTTCCTCTGTCCTTCAAACCGCTACCCTTCGTTCGACTTGGACCAAATCTATCTCCAGATGAGCGCGTAATAATGGTTAACCTTAACCAAACGTACGCAAACATCGCAGTACCCACATCCTGCGACACCTCACATTAGTGAAAACTAACCCTTATGCAGAGATGGCAGTAGACCTATTGAGTTGGCCATCATGTCGGTATGGGCGTGGAGGGGCTCCACCTCTGTTAAGAAAACGCCAACTTGGAGCGCAACTCGCGGCGACAGCGACCGCCGACGACCCAGCCACCGAGGCCAGACTCCAAGCCGCCGCCCGCGCCGCTCCTGGCTTCCGCCGCCGCTCCTCCGAGCATCGAAGCGCCGCCGTCCGATTCGCCGCACGCCGCCACCACTCCGTCTGGCCGTGCCGCGGCTCGTCTGCCGACCTTCAACCTGCGGGACCCGCGCCTATCCTTTTCCTCGAGGACGCAACCTCCGCCGGCTGCGGCATCGTCCAGCACGCCACAGAGTTCGCCATGGTGATCAGCCAGCTCGAGCCGACCGACGCAATGAATGTCCGATACATCGTCGCCTCCAGCCACCGACCACTACGAGACTCTCCGGCATCACCTCGTGACGCAGGTCACCTCTTCTGAAGTGCAGCTCGTCTAGGACCTCCTTCCCTCGAGCAGTATGGAGACTGACAACCCTCTCTATTCCTGCGCCACCTCCGACGTCTGCCAGAGCCACACATGGTCTCCGACGGTTTCCTTTATGACGTCTGGCCACACGCTGTGCTGGGCGTCTTCCTGGAGCCCGCCGACCTGCCTGCACAAGATGTCATTCCTGAGTTCATCACCGGCTTGCAGAACTGTGTGGCCCGCATGTGACCCGCTTAACCCCAGCACCACAGCGAATGCAGAACTTTCATTCACAGTGACCTTGTGTCACCGCGCCCGTGTAATGCTGTATATCGATGCTCACCAGCCCCCTCTCTCACCGCAATATTCTGACCCCACTGGGTCCTGCAATGGGACTCCAACATGTTCACCTTGCATCTGCATGGAACACTGACCAGCGTTTTGATCTATAGACTGAAGTCCACCCATATGCTGCCCGTCCCCACACACCCACCTTCACTACCACCTGTACCAAGAACCTGCAGATGCACGCCGCCGATGAATACACCAGGCGCTCAGACGATGCCGACGACGCTGACACCGCTTTTTGATTTTTAAAATCTTATGGCAAACCCACGTTTCTAGCATTTGTAGACTTAGAGAAAGCTTTCGACAATGTTGACTGGTCTACTCTCTTTCAAATTCTGAAGGTGGCAGGGGTAAAATACAGGGAGCGAAAGGCTATTTACAATTTATACAGAAAGCAGATGGCAGTTATAAGAGTCGAGGGACATGAAAGGGAAGCAGTGGTTGGGAAGGGAGTGAGACAGGGTTGTAGCGCTACGGTCGCAGGTTCGAATCCTGCCTCGGGCATGGATGTGTGTGATGTCCTTAGGTTAGTTAGGTTTAACTAGTTCTAAGTTCTAGGGGACTAATGACCTCAGCAGTTGAGTCCCATAGTGCTCAGAGCCATTTGAACCATTTGAACCAGGGTTGTAGCCTTTCCTCGATGCTGTTCAATCTGTATGTTGAGCAAGCAGTAAAGGAAACGAAAGAAAACTTCGGAGTAGGTATTAAAATCCATGGAGAAGACATAAAAACTTTGAGGTTCGCCGATGACATTGTAATTCTGTCAGAGACAGCATAGGACTTGGAAGAGCAGTTGAACCGAATGGACAGTGTCTTGAAAGGAGGGTATAAGATGAACATCAACAAAAGCGAAACGAGGATAATGGAATGCACTCGAATTCAGTCGGGTGATGCTCAGGGAATTAGATTAGGAAATGAGAGATTTAAAGTAGTAAAGGAGTTTTGCTATTTGGGGAGCAAAATAACTGATGATGGTCAAAGTAGAGAAGATGTAAAATATAGACTGGCAATGGCAAGGAAAGCGTTTCTGAAGAAGAGAAATTTGTTAACATCGAGTATAGATTTAAGTGTCAGGAAGTCATTTCTGAAAGTATTTGTATGGAGTGTAGCCATGTATGGAAATGAAACATGGACGATAAATATTTTAGACAAGAAGAGAATAGAAGCTTTCGAAATGTGGTGCTACAGAAGAATGCTGAAGATTAGATGGGTAGATCACGTAACTAATGAGGAGGTATTGAATAGAATTCGGGAGAAGAGGAGCTTGTGGCACAACTTGACTAGAAGAAGGGATCGGTTGGTAGGACATGTTCTGAGACATCGAAGGATCACCAATTTTAGCATTGGAGGGCAGCGTGGAGGGTAAAAATCGTAGAGGGAGACCAAGAGATGAATACACTAAGCAGATTCAGAGGGATGTAGGCTGCAGTAGGTACTGGGAGATGAAGAAGCTTGCACAGGATAGAGTAGCATGGAGAGCTGCATCAAACCAGTCTCAGGACTGAAGACCACAACAACAACAACAAATCTTATGGGACTTAACTGCTGAGGTCATCGCCGGCCGCGGTGGCCATGCGGTTCTAGGTGCTCAGTCCGGAACCGCGCGACTGCTACGGTCGCAGGTTCGAATCCTGCCTCGGGCATGGATGTGTGTAATGTTGTTAGGTTAGACAGGTCAAAGTAGTTGTAAGTCTAGGGGACTTATGACCTCAGATAGTGCTCCCATAGTGCTCAGAGCCATTTGAACCATTTTTTTCCTCCACTAACGTCAACTGCCAGGTACGCCACCGATGCCGTACTGTAGCCCCCAAAGCTTTCACAAGAGCTCCATGCCCCCGACCTGCTGCTACCTGTCCTGACTCCAGAGGCACCAGTGACTCACAGTCGCAGTGCCCACTGTGTGTGAGCTGTGAGCGGCTCGTGTTCATGCCGTTTCTTGCTTGACAGCTTCTCTTTACGGAACTGTCGCCTCGTTTCTTATTCGATTTACTGGTGTCACTAAGTTGCTGGCTTGCCTGCCCGTGAGTGGTAGCAGCAGCGCGTATCGATAAGAACACTGTCGTATTATCTTTGAAGCGACCGCTAGTATTTCCGGTTTGTCGTCTGTCGGGGGTCCGGTCGTGTAGCAGCGCCAGTGAGGTCCGGACAACCAGTACTCGCCGACCGCTTGCGACACACATGCACTGTCCGACGGAAGGAGGCTGGAGCGGGAACGACCGTTGGTTGGTCGTTCGGTCGGTCGTCTCATCGGGCGACGTGTATTTGGTTGGTTGGTTGGTTTGGGGAAGGAGACCAGACAGCGTGGTCATCGGTCTCATCGGATTAGGGAAGGACGGGGAAGGAAGTCGGCCGTGCCCTTTCAGAGGAACCATCTCGGCATTTGCCTGGAGTGATTTAGGGAAATCACGGAAAACCTAAATCAGGATGGCCGGACGCGGGATTGAACCGTCGTCCTCCCGAATGCGAGTCCAGTGTCGTGTATTTGGTCTTTTGACCGTTTCTGTGCCTCGTTAGTTGGTCCTTTTGCCGGAGGTGGATCGGTTTCTTCCTTGTGCAAAGATGTCGGGTGGCCAATGGGCAAGTGTTACCACTGCATGTTTGGGTCCGAGCCAGAGTGCTCGGGTCGCCGTGTCTCCTAGTTCCGAACGGACATGGAGTTGAGCCGGGATGGAGCTGCAGTGAGGTCTGGACAGCCAAGACTCGCCCGACTGTTGCTAACACACAGGACTTGAGTGGGGACGACCTTGGTTGGCCGTTCGGTCGGTCATCGGACGACGTATATATGGTTGCCGACCGCTTCGGGTTCTCTGTGTGTGTCGACATTTCATTCGTCCTGATTGTTCCACAGTGGTTGCTTTTACGATTGTTCGAGTTGTTGTGCAAGTGATCTCGTGGTACTGTGTCTAGCTTGTTTAATTTCGACTGAGCAGTTATGTTAATGCTGTCTGCGTACTGGAGTAGGCAGTCGGTCGGTCGGGACAGTGCAGCGAGGAAGTCTCCGCGACGAATGCATCAGCGAACTGTTCAGCAGTGTGTTTTTCCTTGCCGTGTTGATGCTGTCCGTACCGCGCGTAGTTCGACAGCCTTTGGTGTTGTTCATATTTTTGAGTGGTCATTGTGCCTTGGCTGTTTTTAAACGCAAATTTTGAAGACTTAGAGCTGCTGGTATGTTCGTCGTCGGCTGATATTTTCGGCGCAGCGGAATTGATTAGGTTGTTGGTCGGTCCTACAGCCGTCCCTGGGTCGGGTTACCATCTGATTACTTAATTTTATTCTTGGCTGCCTATCTCACCTCACCTTACGTTAGAGTTACCCTTGGAACATTTCAGAGCACCATTGTTCTGTTGTTTTTAGATTGTGATTTTTATCTCAAGTGCGGTGCGAGGCCTTCAGCCGCGTATTAATTTAGTTTGTTTTAATTTCAAAATAAGGATTTCAGCCGTCTTAAGTTAAAACTTTGAAGATTCTTGTTTGAACTAATTTTTTTAAAAAAGGAAAAAAAGGGGAATTTTGCTCTATTGCAAACCTTGTTATCCAGGCCTTATGCCGTGAGTTGTTCTACGTCCAGTATGTGGCCTTCAGCCGAGCTTTTACGTCAAATATTTTTAAGATAAGACCCTCAGCCGTCTTAAATTAAAATTTGAAAATTCACTTGTTTAAAACCTTTATAATTTTCTTCTCTATTGGAAATTTTTGTTATTCAGGCCTTAAGCCTCCGTTCTTCTGTGTCCGGTATGTGGCCTTCAGCCGAGTATTTAGGTAAGATTTTCTGTTTTATGTAAGGCCTTCAGACGCGTGTGTTCCTTAAAGCAATTGTAATAACTTGGGTTCGGTCTTTCAGCCGTATTGTTATGAATCCTTTTAAGGGCATGTGTGATTAAGTGTTTTTAGGAAAATAAAGTATGTGTGTTTTGTGCAACTGACAGTAACTAATTTTGGCCCTTTTCCACAACCATAACCTCATCCGCTCTGTCCTGCGAAACGAGATTTCCGAGTTTGCTTTGAGCTGTGAAACACAGCCACCCGGCAATGCTTCTGCACCCCTGCCTCCACAAACGCAAGCTGGAAACCACACCCTGCGCTTGCCCACACTTGTGCGTGCATCACCGAGCACAGGCTCAGATTGTCCTAGCATGGCACTCCCCCTCCCTCCCCCCCCCCCCAACCTCACGCACCACAGCATGCTGTCACGCAGCGGACCAGCACTACTAACAACCTGGTGATTGATCTTTAAGTAAAGGTTTTTCTTCTCTCTTTCGCGTGGGCCTAAATCATTTCAGAATTCACGTATTTTGTCATGGATCCCTTTTGGTGCTGTGCCCTTTCTGTATCAAGTTTCCGTAGTCAGTCGGGCCATTTTCTGGCCCTTGTATCGCTTAAATTTATCAGATTTCTCAACAGACCTAGTTAAATTTTGATTTGTTTAAAACTATTCTGTCAGGTAGGATATTCAAATTTGTTTAAACATTATAAGCACTCCGTCTTCAGGCCACGAGTGGCCTACCGGGACCATCCGACCGCCGTGTCATCCTCCGAGGAGGATGCGGATAGGAGGGGCGTGGGCTCAGCACACCGCTCTCCCGGTCGTTATGATGGTATTCTTGACCGAAGCCGCTACTGTTCGGTCGAGTAGCTCCTCAATTGGCATCACGAGGCTGAGTGCACCCCGAAAAATGGCAACAGCGCATGGCGGCTGGATGGTCACCCATCCAAGCGCCGGTCACGCCCAACAGCACGTAACTTCGGTGATCTCACGGGAACCGGTGTATCCACTGCGGCAAGGCCGTTGCCCTTAAACATTATACCCGTTACTAAATTTGTGCTAGTTGTTGAGGTCTGTTAAACGACCATGTTAAATCTTGGTCATGCAATTTAAAACCATTGTGTTAACCTGGTATCATTCTACAATTGTTGTTAAATTGGTTATGCTACGGTGCTCCTTTGAATTTGAAGCATTCCACTCATCGTTCTAAGAACTCCTGATTTCTAAAAGGTTATCTCATTTTAGTTTACCGTTGTTGATTTTTTTCAAAACTTGCTTAATAAATGTGAATCACTTCGCAAATAATGAATGATGTCATAACCTGCGGTCTGGCTTGTTGGAGCTCAATTGGTAGCAGAGGGTGGCTATTTCTTACTTCATTCATTGCTTGAAATTTAAATTGTCTAAATTATTATTTTCTCAGTACCACATTTTACTGGATTTGTTACAGGAAAACAACACAGGAGGATGGAGCGCAGTGTTTGCCTTGGCCTGGCCTATTTAAAACAGGAGCAGTTTGAGTGTGAGCCCAGTTACAGCAACATCAGATTGAGGGCGGCATTGCAGGATTGGCAGCAAGGTTACATGCCTCGTCCTGTTCAGATCTCCTCTGCTATCACTGGTGAGGTAGATGCTGCTCTTTCAACTTGCTCGTCCACTTGGGCGAACTGCATCACGATATTCAGTTTTTCGAGAATGGTGAACCTACCAAAAACAGATATGTAGGGTTCAGGCCCGACTTTTTCATTAGCACAAACGTCTCGCCACTTTCAAAATCTTCAGCTTAGAGGGAACATTAAGATGCAGCTAATCAATTGCTCCTTCAGGCGAAGGAGAGGTTAGTTCAAGCACATTGCGTTTAGATGGGGAGGCGAACGGTATGGAGCATGGTTCTCCCACTGCAAGTCAGTTGGGTTAGACTATCGAAGGGATAGATGGTCAAGTTTTGATCAGTCCTCGACTTGTTTGTTAAGTTACCAAATACGATTGCCGCGCGGGATTAGCCGAGCGATCTACGACGCTGCAGTCATGGACTGTGCGGCTGCTTCCGGCGGAGGTTCGAGTCCTCCCTAGGGCATGGGTGTGTGTGTTTGTCCCTAGGATAATTTAGATTAAGTAGTGTGTAAGCTTAGGGACTGATGACCTTAGCACTTAAGTCCCATAAGATTTCATACACATTTGAACATTTTGAACCAAATACGATTACGCATTGGCTTCAGGGTATTTCAGAACAATCCATCTATCAGACGGTCCAGGTTGAGAAGATGTTGTGGTTGACTGTTCGTTATGAATTCCTTGCTGGTGCCTTACAATTTCACATTCTGTTACACTTCGTTTATTGTATCTCTTGACGTAATTTCCGAAATACTTCAGAGCCAGGGCACGTTCAGTGACTTAAGGAGTAGTCTAATACAACTGAAGTTATCTCCCCGCATTCGCAATGAACTGGAGTGTGAACACTGCTGATGGGTACAAGCACCTACCGAGACCTTGGTCGAGTATATCGAGTGCATTCACACCGCTGTCACCACTTTACAGATGGGAGTCACGGAACATGAGAGTGTTCAAAATATTTTGCAGGGAATGAGGCTATAAGATCTTTCAAGGATTACCTTCGCACGAAACCCCACCACATTCCTTGACTTGAACGCATTGGTTTATTTATGGCGGCTTTTAGATTTGCCGACAAGCATCGTGCCCGACTTAAAGGGCTAGAATCCGTGCCTCAGTTCTCACAAGGGGAAGGCCTCAGACACGGCCAACCGATTCGGCTCAGATTTTGCAGATCGCTTGTGTACAACCTAAAACGAAAGAATCTAAGATATTTTGGGTTAACACCCCCGCAATTTCGAGAAAATCACCGCTGAAGGTTATGACGAGCAGTCGACTCAAAATTGGAGGGATCGATGGATAACTGTAAATAGAGCATTTTTCATCATTAGGTATGGGGTCCGCAAACGCAAACTTTTCCAGAAATCGAGGAAAGAAACTTTTACAACTGCCGCTTCTGTACTCACATGGTAAACGCTTTTAACCGACAGCGGCGATAGCGCAATGGCCTGGATGGGAATCGGAGAACCCGAGTACGAATCTCGAAGAAACCTCGCGGATGTTATTCTTTTCATTTGTATTTTTCCGTATCTCAATTGATATGGATAGGAGGATTAATAAGGTAAGTAAGTCAATAAGAAATGATAATAAGGTAGGCAAAATAATTTCCAAAACGCCGTGTGTTAGTAAAGTATTAAACTTTTAAGCCTTGTCATATGAAAACAACTCCGAGTAAGAGTGCTGCGAATTCCTGAAGAGGGATCACAGATAGCCAACCGCACGACGCTTGTTTACAGCGAGACACGGGACAAAATGCGCGCGGGAAGAGTTATGTTTTCCCGGCTGCCTCTTCATCATATCATAGTTGTGAACCTGGAAGAGTGAAGTTGTCCAGCACGAGCCTTATAGAAGTCAATCTGAAAGAGTTGTTTTCCGTCATTAGGCTGCCGCGAACCTCGTGGATACATGCAGTGATTTTTCCATCGTTAATGCGCCGAATCAAATACGTTTTGTGAATGAATACAGTGTTCTTCCGTAAGTAACATATGACGAGTACTGTATGTAGTTTGTAGTAATTAGCCCGTCTGTTTATGCCGTAGTAACTAGTTATAGTTTGTTGTATCATATCTTTCAGGTGCATAATCTGAATAATGGAGAATGTACACGCTTCGACTAGCGCTGTAATATATTGTTGGGGGACTATCACAGACGATGGCAAGCGGGAAGTTACCGACACTGTGTTTTGGTTTGTAAAAGTGTTGCAAGACAGATGCATTATCAATGCACTACCGGAAGCAGGCAGTTCTGTTTCTCGGCGTTCCAGATTGATAGGAGCGGCTATCGTCGAGCGATTTTTGGAGCTGACGAACGAAATGACTTTTGTTGATACTGAAGTACTATACCATGAAGCAGAAGGTGATTCAGTGGAAGATATCCCGACAAGTGAATCGGAAAATGGTCATAACACTTTTCAAATCTCCATGTCACAGGGAATATGTGCTTCATCTGTTCCGGATGAGTATTATGAACCGGTTACTAAACGATTGAACTACGGCTATACCCCTTGAAGTAAAAGTAAAGGCGGTAGCGCTAGCCAGGAATCATCCAAATTGGAACTTACAAACACTGCAAAAGAATGGAGCAACAACAGCCCTGAAAAGGAAGGACTTGAAATTGTGGTCAAGTGATATCGTTAAAGGAGGGACAAGATAAGACAAATACCAGGCGATATATAAGTGGACATATGACAGATTTGTCGAATCTCGTTGTTGTAACGAGAATGTAACAACGAGAATACTTCAGGAGTGGGCTGCAGGTGCAGTGCTACAATATACGGCCAACAAGGATTTTACGTTTGCTGCATCATTATCTTGGGCAAGAAATTTCAAATCGGAGTATAAAATACATGAACGGCACGTCACTAAATACGTCTCTCATAAGGAGGTACAAAATATAGTAGATATACAGAAAGTGGCGGCGCTTTTCAGCACGCAAACGGCATCACTTATGACCGGTCTTAATCGTGATTACGTGATCAACACCGATCAAACAGCATGCGAGTATCGGGTGAATATTCGACGCACGTTATCGCATAATGGAGAAAAACGAACCCTTGTTGCAGTTGGTAGTAAAAACAAACTAACACATTCGTACACGGCGCAATATGCCACCACAGCCACTGGAAAAGTGTTGCCTAAGGTTTTCCTGTGTTTACAAGAAACGAATGTTACATTTTGTCCTCGGGTTATAGAAGAGGTCAATCGTTTAACCGACTCGTTGAAAAAATGTTTACATTACCTGCTCCAAATCCGGGAAACTGATGAATGCGAGCCCGCATCTCGTGGTCGTGCGGTAGCGTTCCCGCCTCCCACGCCCGGGTTCCCGGGTTCGATTCCCGGCGGGGTCAGGGATTTTCTCTGCCTCGTGATGGCTGGGTGTTGTGTGATGTCCTTAGGTTAGTTAGGTTTAAGTAGTTCTAAGTTCTAGGGGACTGATGACCATAGATGTTAAGTCCCATAGTGCTCAGAGCCATTTGAACCATTTTGATGAAGGCGATTTACAGAACATTTCTTGAGAATGTTTTAAAACCATACGTTTCTGATACCAAGTTTTGTCTAATATTGGATTCCTGGAGTGGACAAATTAATACTACAATATATGACACAATGTTTATAGAAGGCGAGGATCAGCCGACGAGCACAGTAAAAGTAATACCGCCAAACTGCACACCTGTATGCCAACCGTGTGATGTTTATTTCTATCGCCAGGTTAAAAACTTTATTTCCAGGCTTCAGAATTGCAGTGTGCTTCTGGAAACCCAGCGGGAATTGAACAACCGTACGGATGCAATAACTATTCACAGCATAATTCATAACCAACTTTCAGCACCGATTTTTTGGGCAATGATATCGTATGCGTGGTACGCATCAAAATTAATTCCCGAAAAAGACATATTTTTAAATGTAAACCAAGTTTGTTTTCCGCCGACTCTTCGGAAGGAACAGTGTAGCTGTCGAAAGATTGCATTCATTAGATGTTCTTGGTGCCGTGAGTATATTTGTTTCGAATGCTTATATGACAAGTACCATCCATCTAGATGTTCGAAGAAAGTTGAGGACACGTAACTGTGACTGGAAGAGCCATTGTAAAGTGACCTGGAGTATCATTTTAGTTGTTTACTATCCCAAGAGGTTTGAGAAATTTATTTGCCTACGTTATTATTATCATTCCTTATTGATTTACTTACCTTATTAATCCTCCTATCCAACTGAGATATGGAAAAATACAAACGAAAAGAATAACATTCGCAAGGTTTCTTCGAGATACGAACCCGGGTTCTCCGATTCCCAGCCAGTTACCTTGGCCGTTGCGCTGTCGGTACTGCAGGCGAAGAAGCGTTTACCATGTGGGTACAGAAGTGGCAGTTGTAAAAGTTTCTTACCTCAATTTCTGGAAAAGTATGCGTTTTCCGACCCCATACCTGATGATGAAACATGCTCTATTTACAATTATCTATCGATCTCGCCATTTTTGAGTCAGTTGCTCGTCATAACCTTTAGGAGTGATTTTCTCAAAAACGCGGGGCTGTTGACCAAAAATATCTTAGATTCCTTCGTTTTAGGTTGTACACAAGCGACCTGCCAAATCTGAGCCGAATCGGTTGGCCGTGTCTGAGGCCTTCCCCTTGTGAGTCTATAAGACACGTGATCCGCCCCCTTATTCTTCGGGTCGCCGAGATTGCTTCTGATGTGGGGAGGAGGGGATCATTTCGTGCACGAGTGCCCGTTCGAGCGATGCCCAAGAGCTAACAGATGGCGCTATTGGGGACGAGCCAAGCCTATTCCCGGTAAGCCTCCGGGCTTCTGTGCTCGCGTTCTCGCTCGTAATAATTCTTCCCTTCGGTACATATGTGCTCAGATCAGTCAAGAACCTGTTTGCGGCCTATTGGATTCAGGGATCTCAGTCTCCTTATTGGACTATCAATGGTATTTGGAATACGGAGATTTATGTAAAACACCTCCCTTGCAACCCACGTCTCACATATGTTTGCGGTGAGTGGGCAGGGGTTGCCTCTGATAGGGGAACTGCGAGAGAAATTATCTATCTGTAAATTTTCTTAGTCTGTTAAATTAATCGTTGTAGAGAAATTGTCACTTTTTTTCTTGACTGTGAGTTTATTCAACGGACTGATTTGGTGCTGGACTTTGGAAGCGAGAACTTTTGTCCTTCAGAGAAGATAGCCCTTTGTTTTTTCCGTACTCGTATCAATGTCAATTTGCTTAACTCGTTTCATTCCGAGTTCAGTGTGAGTTATCTCTCAGTGGTTGGGGCTAGGCAGCTACTTCTCGTCTTGGGGAATGACCTGGACGTCCTCAGTAATCAGTTGGGGGTAACGGACAAAATCCACAACAAGAGTCTTTTAACTGATGATGTTCCTTTGTGAGAAGCTCCATATCGATTACCCCCCTCTTCTCCCCCTCCCCAAAGATGAGGATAATGAGACAAAAGGTCAATCAAACGATTATTAGGCCGTCCTCATCACCTTATGCTTCCTCCATATTTAGGCCCTAAGGGACAAAGCAAGAATTATAGGCCGGTTGTTGATTATAGAGCACTTAATAAAAAGGTCATTCAGGAATCTAGAAATCTATGTCGCTTCCTTACCTGCACAATTGTCTTACTCGGTTTTCTGTGGCTTGTTACTTCACAGTGCTTGATGTTAACCAAGCCTATTACCAGACACTGTGCATTGAGGATTCTAAACATCTTACTGCATTTTGCGTCAATTGGAGCCTATATGAGTTCAATCAGGTGCGCTTTGGCTCATTTACCAGGCCAGTTGAACTGTCTCGCTTGTTGAATCCTGTTCTGGGTGGCCTTAAGTTCAACTGCGTCTGTAACTACCTTGATGATGTTTTTGTATATAGCAGTTAATTTGACCAATATTTGTGTCATCTCGAGGAAATGTTGA
The DNA here is from genome assembly GCF_023898315.1 of Schistocerca nitens. Taxonomy (NCBI): domain Eukaryota; kingdom Metazoa; phylum Arthropoda; class Insecta; order Orthoptera; family Acrididae; genus Schistocerca; species Schistocerca nitens. The sequence continues at coordinate 409,383,483 of NC_064620.1, forward strand.
TACAGCTTCGGGCAGCTGGATTAACTGTTAAGCCATCTAAAGCTACGCTGGCTAGGTGGTGAATTTTTTTCTTGGGTCATCTTTCAAACGTGGGATTAGAACTGATCAGGATCGTACCTCAGCCTTACGACGTTTTCCTCCCCCAGGGAATAACAAGAGAGGTAGCTGGATTTATCGGACTGGCCAATTATTTTAGAAAATTTGTTACTAATTTTGTTCAGCTCGCAGGCCTTCTTCATAGTTTGCGTAAAATGGGAGAGAGGCCTTTGTTTGGAGGGAGATCTAGGAGGCCGCTTTTGAGGCTCGGACTTCAAGAATGGCTTCATTATTCACACTGGCACGTCTATTGCTGGCTTCGCAGCCGCGCTCTTGCAGGAATGTTCCGGAGAGAGTCCTCGCATCGCTTATGCATCGAACAGTTTAACTGCTGCTGAATTGGAGTTTACCATTTACGAGTGTGAGGCCTTAGCCCGTCTCTTCGCTCTCGAGAAATTTAAATTCTATCTCGAACACAGAGAGTTTGATTTTGAACGGAAAAATAAGTCTTAAGCTGGATCTAAGATCGGCGTAGAAAGTCCGGTAGGCTCGCCGGGCAGAGTGGACATCCGTATTCCGCTTCAGAGTTCGCCACATTAATGGGTCTGACAATCAGATGACTGATGTACTTAGTCGCATGTACGAGGAATAGAGCCGAGCGAGAAGGAGTTTGTCACTCTTCGTCCATAAATCCTGTGTGTGGTGTCTTGGCCGGGGTACGGGAGCTTTTCACGTTTCTAGGGCCCTTTAGATAACGTCTGCTGGCTGGGAAACGGGTCCCCACTATATGTTGAAGAAGGGCATAGTTTGTCAAGTAGTCGAAGGACCTGCTGATGTTAGGATTTGTTTGCCAGTGGGGCTTGTTCCTTCCATTTTTATTACCGTCATGATTCCTTGGTTGGGGGCATTTGGGGCTTCACAAGACCATCAATAAGGTGCAGCAACACATGATCTGGCCGTCATTACATAGAATATCTGTCGACTTGTTAGAGGAGTGAGAGCTATGTAAGATGGGAAAGCCCAATCACAGCTCACGCAAAGGAAATTTGCAATACAAGTGAGAGCCACACTCGCACAAAGGGGCGGGGAGACTCGTTATGTGTTGATTGTAATAGATGCCTTTTCACGTTTCGTTTGGCTTGTTCCTGATAGGGGAGCTATTGCGGCGGTTACCATCCACCATCTCACCGAAATCTTCTCCATAAATGAGACGCCGAAATTACTGATAAGTAACAACACCCTGGCCTCTTTTTAGAAGCGTTTTTGCTTTGATAGCGTCACTACGACCCCCTATTATCCTCAGCCCTCTTTCGCCGAAAGGGTGAACAGGAACGTCAAGGCCGCTCTCATCATCTACCACGCCAGGTCTCGGTCCAAGTGGGATGCCGCTGTGACCGAGCGGTTCTAGGCGTTTCAGTCCGGAACCGCGCTGCTGCTACGGTCGCAGGTTCGAATCCTGCCACGGGCATGGATGTGTGTGATGTCCTTAGGTTAGTTAGGTTTAAGTAGTTCTAAGTCTAGGGGACTGATGACCTCAGATGTTAAGTCCCATAATGCTCAGAGCCATTTGAGCCAAGTGGGATGCCTCGCTCCCTTGGATTAATTTCTCTTTTAATTCTGCTCATCACATCTCAGTATATAGCTCCCGAGATAGTCAAACGGAACTGGGATAAGGCTAGTCGCAGTATAGAACTTGCTCACCGCTGCCAAATAAGGCGTTACATTGGGGGAAGGGGGGGTGGGGAGGAGAAATTTCGTGCTAAAGTCGGGGACAACATTTTTGTTCGTAACGTCAGTAATGCTGGCGCCAGGGATGCGACTATTTCTAGGAAGCTCGCTCCACGTTTTTCGAGCATTGCCGAATTCTTTCGGTTCTGAGCCCGATTAATCTTTTGGTCCGCAATCTTGCCACAGGTAAACCCTTGCGGGTGCACGTCAGCCAGGTCGAGGAAGCGAAGTAGGGCTCCTTGTCTTTCCTTAACTCCCCATGTTGTTGTTGTTGCGGTCTTCGGTCCTGAGACTGGTTTGATGCAGCTCTCCATGCTACTCTATCCTGTGCAAGCTGCTTCATCTCCCAGTAGCTACTGCAAGTTACAGCCTTCTCAATCTGTTTAGTGTATTCATCTCTTAGTCTAGTATTATCTCTACCATTGGGAAGAAAATAGGGGGCTTCTGATTTCAGTGGGGGAGAAGTGTAATCCATTCACGAAGGATTCATTAATATTGCACTGATGCCCTTACTAGTTCGATTTAACGCAAGAGATAAAAAATACGATGAGAAGAGCTGACCGATTTATCGACGGTTTGTTTAATTAGAATAGGAGCGTCATGCGTGCATTCCAAGATCATCAGTGGGAAACTCTACAGGAAATACATTGTACGTCACCTAAAGACAAGCCTCAGATTCCGTGAGCAAACGTTCTAAGACAAACTACGAAATATATTACTTCTCATGAGATAAATTACCATGATCATAAAATCAGAAAAAAACATTTTAAAAAATCGGTCAAACGTTTTGTGAAATGATTTATCTAAAAGTAAGAAATAAAATAATGAAACATTTGACGCACCTTGTTTGCTATGCACCATTTAGAGCGTCATACAAAGGCGTGTCAAATGTTTCTTTAATCAATTTTATTTTTACTTTTAGACGAATCTTTTCACAAAATATTGGACCGATTTTTTTTTCAATTTTTCTTTTCTTCTTCAGAAAGCGTGATACTATTGACGCCACATTCACTTTCCTACCGTCTTCCACTCTCAAAATGTTCTGAATTTAGTACTTGATTCGAAGGAAAACATTTTGTCAGTTAAAAATTACATACGAATTTTTTTCTTTTTTGCGCTAAATAGCCACGTCTTGAGAAGATAAACTTTTTGATACATCATTTGTGTTCCTAGCGTCAGCTGTTCTGGAAATGTTCTAAATTTAGTACCTGGTTCGAAGGAAGCCATTTGAAAGTTAAATATAGCAAAAATGTAACCTCTCCTGTGCAAAATAGCTAGGTCTTGGAGAGATGAAGTTTTTGACACTTCATTTATATAGGTAGCAGCAGCTGTTCGTGAAATATTTCGGTTTCCCAAAAACCACTAATCAAGTTTTTTTTTAAACCGTCACTAGTTCCAAGCAATTAAATAGTTTTTTTGCAAAACTAGACCTCATGATGGTTAATTCTCATCTGTCCATTTCCCCTCTATGTTTGGCTATGTAAATTCGGACAAGAACTCGTTGTGTAATTTATAGGGAGTCCTGTTTTCGCTCAGCTCATTTGACCAAAAACAATGGCTCTTATAAAGTAATCTAGTATTATCCACGAATAGAATAAAGAAGGAGTGAGACTGGAGTTTAACGTCTCGTCAACGACGAGGTGATAAGAGACAGAACACAAACAGTGACTGAGGAAGGATGAGGAGGGAAAAAAGAAATCGGTCTGAAATGTGTCTTAAGCGATTTAACGACGGAAATCCTAAATCTAATGGTGGGACGATGATTTCAATCGCTGTTCTTGCGAATGCCAATCCAGTGACTTAAACACTCCACCATCCCGCTAGGTACGATTAGAATCGAAAGAGGGGATACAGCTCTGGTAATGCACTATCTGCCACCAAACGTAAGATGTCTTGTGGTATGTTCACTCAGAAGACAAATGTCTTCGGATACCTCACAATCCCGTGTCTGACCTAATTTCCCCCGGCGTAGTACAAGAACACTTCGTGGCATGGATTCAACAAGTCTTTCTTGATTCCCTGCGGAAATATTGATCCATGCTGCCTCTATAGCCAACCATAATGGTGAAAATGTTCCCGGTGCAGGATTTTGGGCCACAAATATTCGATGGGATTCGTGTCAGGCCATCTGGATGGCCAAATCATTCTTACGAACTGTCCACAATGCTCAATAATTGCGGTCCAGTGATATTGCACAGTGTCATCCATAAAAATTCATGGTTGTTAGGGAACATGAAGACCATGAATGGCTGCAAATGGTCTCCAAGTTGGGGAATATTCCATGTAAACACAGCCTATACCATTAGGGAGAAATCACCACCTACCTTGCACAGTGCCTTGTTGACAACTTGGGTTCAGGCTTTGCGGGGTCTGCGCCATACTCGAACCCTGTGATCAGCTCTTACTAGCTTGATATCGGTACTCATCTGACCAGGCCACGGTTTTCTAGACGTCTAGGGTGCAACCGACATGGTCACGAGCCAAAGGGAGGCACTGCGGGCGATGTCGTACTGTTAGCAAACCACTCGTGTCGGTCGTCTGCTAGCATAGCCATTAATGTCAAATTTCGCTACATTGTCCTGATGTGTACGTTCGTCGTACGTCCCACACTGATTTCTGCGGATATTTCACGAAGTGTTACTTGCCTTTTACCAGTGACAACAACGCAAACTCCACTGCTCTCGGCTGTAAAGTGACGGCCGTCGGCCACTGCGTTGTCCATGATGAGAGGTAATGCCTGAAATGTGGTATTCTCGTCACACTCTTAACTCTGTGGATCTCGGAATACTGAATTCCATACCTATGTCCGAAATGGAAAGTCCCATTTCGCTTTCAAAATCTGTTAATTCCTATCGTGCGGTCATAAACACTTTGGAAACCTTTTCACCTGTACCACCTGGGTACAAATGACAGTTCCGCCAATGCACTGCCCCTTTATTCCTTGTGTATGCGAGATTACAGCCATTTTTAATTATGCATATCCGTATTCCTTGACCTTTTTCTTCCACCTGAGTGTAGATACGTATGGCCGGCCGGTGTGGCCGTGCGGTTCTAAGCGCTTCAGTCTGGAACCGCGTGACCGCTACGGTCGCAGGTTCGAATCCTGCCTCGGGCATGGATGTGTGTGATGTCCTTAGGTTAGTTAGGTTTAAGTAGTTCTAAGTTCTAGGGGACTGATGACCTCAGATGTTAAGTCCCATAGTGCTCAGAGCCATTTGAACCATTTTGTAGATACGTATACATTTAACGAAAGAAAGATATCCATAAATACATGTGAGCTAATCGCGGAATTACATGAATTTTAGCGAAAAGAAGTTCGGTTCCTTAGTGCAAGACATTAAAATTTTCAGGGAATGCGATATTTTCAGCGACCATCACTGCTAACCAGATGACTGAGACTCATGATCTCATCGCCTACAGACAAACAAAAATAAACCAACTATAAAGTAATATTGTTAAAAGACCCTTCATCTTCAGATATCCACCAACAAAGATTGAATTATTATTTAATAAACACACATTACACAAAATGATATGAGCTAACATGTAAATTAATATAGGCTTTTAGTATTCATTTAATAACGCAGGGAAGTAAGACAAAGAAGTTCTGAATAGAATATTCAGATGAGGCCTCGTTCACTCCACCAACTACAATGGAAATAGCTTCCAGGTTTAAACAATGCTCTTGCTAGAGTACACTTTGGGTTCAGCTTAACATAAATTTCACGCAACCTCTTCAGGTAAACCAGAGTGCCAAGTGCATACAATACGCAAATAAGATTACATTCCTGTGAGTGGAAAAGTTCCAAGGTAGTCGCAGCCAACTACATTTACGCAATCCATAAGATCTTGGCCTTGAGCCGTAGACCATCACTCCGCAAATAACAAAAGCTGTATTTTCCCAAGATCGAAGTGCGTTTTAAATTGGCGAGGCCATGAGAAGTTTGCTCATTTATGCACTGTTTCGGGAGAATCAGTGCTTCTTGTATGCAGCCTACAGAACCAAATGTGTCGGCGGAAGAAAGTGCCAACACACAACACTGTTATTTGAGTTGCTGCGCGTCACATTTTTGCATAAATACAAAGACAAGAACATAAATACAGTAAGACAAAACTGTTTACAAAGCAAAAAGCTCTCTCTAGCTGTGTACAAGGAACTACTTGTTACCAGCGTGTGATACATTCGAGGAAACAAAATATAAGGGACAATCAAAAAGTTTCCTTTTGAGGGCAATTTTGCATCATATATGCAACGTAGCACGACTACGATGCGGGTGTATAAGCATCGACACTTAGGCAACTGATTAGTTTGGCATTCGCGGCTTTCCACGTGCTGTTATTCTCCTCTTGACTGCCGAAGTACAAACACTAGCAGACATCCATTGGAAAATGAAGAATGTATATGGCGCGGCATGTCTGTCGAAAACCACTCTTGTGAAATGGTGCGCTGAGTCTATGCTTGTCGCGATTCGACTCAAGTCGCCGGTCGGTCTTTGAGGCTAGTCTCGTCAACGCCGACATACGTGGGAGACGCTCGAGCACCAGCTATATTATTCTCGATATCTCCCCATGCGCCTGCCACATCTTCGGTCCCCCAAAAATGTCCCTGAGGGGTCCACGGTTCCAGTCAAACTAGGACACGCCGTTATGGATTTCTGCACGCAGTAGAACACGGTTTTTTTACCAAACAGGTATCTTCAATCTGGTGTGCATGTGTGATGATTGTCTCAATGCTCACGGCGATTTTGCCTGATTGGCGTAACTATTCTGGACTGTACGGAATTTATGCTGGACTGTACGGAATTCGTAATTTTCGGTGGCCCCTTATATATCGCGATCTTTCTTCGAACTCACACGGACGCTTTATGGCAAGCGTTCTTCCTGAGAACCATTAGCGACAGGAACAGGAACGATGGGAAATAACAGTGGTACAAAGAGTACCCTCCGTCGCACATCGCAAATGTTTTGTGGAGTATGGATATAGGTGTACGTATAGATCCGCCTATTATTGTTGGTTAGCACTTTCTTCTTCTGCCGACCCGTTCAGTTTGCCCCATGCTCATTAATATAGAATCGGGTGGAGCTGTATAATCGGCAAAAGAAGAAACGGAAAGAGAAAAGTGGAGAAGTTATTGCCAGTTACAGTTTTCATTTCTTCATAAACCAGCCAACGAATAAGTACATTTTTGTGAACAGATTGCAGTCTCTTTGTGAGACTTACAACGTAATACTGCAAAGATGCCACATGTACTGATTATAGAGGGTACAATTCTTGTACGGCTTGAAGTGCACGAGACACCGACGTGTAAAACATGCACAATATGCCACAAATTGTCACTTCAACACTTCAGCGACGGTTCTAACACACAGAACGTGTTCTCTGTAAGTCAGTAGTAGGTCGATCAGGAGTAACCACAGTATGTGCCGATTAAAATGACGTTGTGACTGATTTTCCAGCGAATCGAGTCCTAGGGGCCAGCCGCCAGCCAATGGCAGTTCGTACTGGAGTGCCAAGTGCTTTCTGTGTGTGTATGCAGTGCCTCGTCCAGCGTGGGTGTGGCTGGCTACGCGACGGCAAGACTGCGGCCAGCTACTGCAACCTTTCAACCACAGCCATTTCAATATAAGTATAGTTCGCCAAACTTTTAGACACCCTAATTTCGTAGAGAGCTGAACAACGTTATATGCCTTTGTTATTTAAGAAATGTCTTAACTATACACTGTCTGATAAAGAAGAAGCACTCAGAAGACGAAGTCGGATCTCAATATAAATTCGTACACGTATACACCGCCAGCTGGTATGTACATGACTATAGATGCAATTCTGTGTGACAGATAGAACGGCCACCAGGGTGCGTTAGCTTTTTGTATGTAGATCCTTTTCGTTGGATGTCTTGGGAACTACAGCCACTCACTATTGTAAGAAAATGAAACGCCTACAGCCGTTCTTATGATCTTATTTATTGTGTAGCTACCAGTTTCGGCGTTTCAGTGCGCCATCTTCAGGCCTTAGTTGGTTCTGAAGGGGTTATCACGATTCGTATTTACGCTGCACCAGTGGCCAACATAACTGATTTGCACAGACTATCTGTAACTGTGATGCCAGCACTCCAGCCAGCAACTGCCATCTCCGTTGTTCGTGTTTTAGTGTTTTAGAGATGTTACCAAGCCACGTGGGGTACACAAGGGGCGTCGACAGCGTCAGATGTTGCAGTTACTGTGTAGGACATCGAGATGCTGAGACAGTGTTATCAGCACTGGCAGACTTTGAATGGGACCTCACTGCGGGTCTCCATTTGGCCGCCTGATGATATCGTCCAATACCCAGATACGTGGGGCATTCGTATGTGACAGTGGTCCAATGTTGGACTGATTTGGAATGTGATGGTTGGCATCTTATTGTCAAGGCTTCCGTCAAAAACGTCTGACCACCAGAAGGGAGGGTCGCCATATTGTACACGGAAGCACACCCTAACCCTTCCACATCAGTGGCTGCCACCCGAGAGCAAGTAATGAACCCCCTGCAGATTCTGAGGCACCCCTCACCACTGCTCAGAGACTAGCGGCAAATGGGCTATAGAATAAGCGTCCCATGCATATAGGCTTCTCTTAACACCACAGACAGCTGCGTTTGGAGTGGTGCCGTGACTGGGAAGAATGGACTGCTGGTGAATGGCATCGCATTGTGTTCGGTGATGAATCGCGGTTTTGCAGAACCATAGACGACCAACCTCGGCGAGTAGAGGCCTCATTCGTCCATTGTTTTGAAGAGACACAGAAGTGTTACTCCTGGTGTCGCTCATGACGTGGGAAGCCATTGGGTATTACTTCAGGTCAGGGCTGTTAGTTACTGAGCCAACTCATGGTGTGGGAAGCATCAGGTACGACTTCAGGTCATGCTGGTAGCGATGAGGGAACTCTTGGCATGAGGAGGCATCGGGATGACTTCAGGTCATGGCTGTTAGTTACTGAGGGAACTCATGATGTGGGAAGGAATCGGGTATGAATTCAGGTCACGCCTGGTGGTTATTGTGAGAACTCAGACACCACCATGGTATGTCACGGACATACTGCATCCTCATGTGTCACTTGACATGCGGCAATATTGTGATGTCATTTTTCAACACGATAATGCTCGTCCACAAATGGGACATGTCTGTATGAACTGAGTGCATGATGTTGAGGTACTGTCTTGGCCAGCATAATTCACTGCACCAGCCCCGATAGAACGCGTAGAACCAGCTCGAACATCAACTCCGTCCCAGAGTCAGTATCCAGGATATCAAAGATCAAATCCAACAGTTGTAGGTAATTTAAAAACAATACCGATTCAGCTGTAAGTCAGTAAATATGTAGGCACGACCAGTTTCGCAGCATTTTAGCTTCCATCATCAGCTGCAATAAAATCAAGCGATGTTCCGATCGAGACGTCGCTGTACTTGTCAGTTATTGTACTTTGTTAAAGAGAAAAGAGATGTGTTATTCTAAGTGGAAAGACAGCTGCACCGCAAATTTAAACATAGCCAAAGCTTCACAGGCAAACATAACTGAAATGAAGCCAAAATTACGGTTAGGAGTTCCGTGAAGCGTTCGACGAATTCTAAAGTTAAATTCTGTCTACCGACTTCGCAAAAAGTCCTAATAAGTTTTGGGCTTATGTTAAATCAGTTAACGGATCAAAGCCATCTGTCTAGGTACTCTGTGACCATAACGGCACTGATAAGGGCGACAAAGAAAAGGGCGAAACAATAAGCGTCTTTTTTCAGAACTGTTTCACAGAGGAAGAGCGCAGTGTAGTCCATAAGTTTAAATCGTCGCACGAACGAAATCGAAGTAAGTGACCATGTGACGGAAATTCAACTGGAATCGCTCAACAGAAGGAAGGCCATTGGACGCGACAGGATACCAGTACGATTCTACGTAAGAATCTGGCCCCTCTTCTAGCAGAGCAATACCATAGGTCCTGGAGGATCGAGGCGTTCCTGATTACTGAAAAAAGCATAGGTCCATTCCCGCTTACAAAAAGAGTGGTCGAACGGATGCACAGAACTATATATCTCTGACGTCGGTCAGTTGTAGAATTTTGGAACATATTTTATGCTCGCCTATTATGACATTCTTTGAGACCGAAAATGTCCTGTGTAGGAATCAACATGAGCTCCAAAAACAAAGATCGTGTGAAACCCAGCTTGCTCCGTTAGCCCACGAGACCTCGAAAGAAACAAATACAGGCACCCAGATAGATACTGTGATCCTTGGCTTCTTCAAGGGATTCGATACAGTTCTGCCTTGTTCCCTGAAGTAAAAAAGATACGAGCTTACGGAATATCAGACCAACTGTGTCATGGGATTAAAGAGTTTCTAGCAAATAGAAGACAGCATGTCATTCTGAACGCAGACAAATCTTCGGACGTAAAAATAACATCGGGTGTATCTCAGGGTAGTGTTACAGGACCATTAGTTGTCATAATATACGCTGAGGATACAAGTCATGGGATACTGATATGCACATATAAAGAAGGCGGTAGTCTCGCTTACACAAAGTGTAAAAGGGCATTTCATTGTCGGGGCTGCCATTTGCACTCAGATGATTCATTCGGCAAGTTTACAGACGTAATTATGGTCTAATGACGGGAATTAACGTGCTCTCAACGCGCTTTCAGCTAGACGCGTGGGACATTAAATTTCAGAAATTGTTAGCAAATTGAGTATTCTGAGTTCCACAGTATCGAGTGTGTGCCGAGAATACGACATTTCAGGCATTACCTCTCACCGCGGATAACACAGTGGCGTTTGCTTAGAGTTGCGAATGCTAACAGAAGAGCAATATTGCGTGAAACAACCGCAGAAATCAATGTGGGGCCTGCGACGAACGCGTCCGTTAGGACAGTGCGACGACATTTGGCGTTAATAGGCTATGACAGCAGATTACCGACGTGAGTGCCTTTGCTAACAGCAGATCAAATGGCTCTGAGAACTATGGGACTTAACATCTATGGTCATCAGTCCCCTAGAACTTAGAACTACTTAAACCTAATTAACCTAAGGACATCACACAACACCCAGTCATCACGAGGCAGAGAAAATCCCTGACCCCGCCGGGAATCGAACCCGGGAACCCGGGCGTAACAGCAGATCGTCTATATCGCCTCACCTACGCGCGTGACCATGTCGATTGGACCCTAGACGAGTGTAAAACCTTGGGCTGGTCAGATGAGATCGATATTAGCTGATAAGAGCTGAAGATAGGGTTCGAGTGTCGCGCAGACACCACAAAGCCCTGGGCCAAACTGACAAAAGGCAAACTGGAACCGAGCGAGGTGGCGCAGTGGTTAGACACTGGACTCGCATTCGGGAGGACGACGGTTCAATCCCGCGTCCGGCCATCCTGATTTAGGTTTTCCGTGATTTCCCTAAATCGCTCCAGGCAAATGCCGGGATGGTTCCTCTAAAAGGGCACGGCCGACTTCCTTCCCTAATCCGATGAGACCGATGACCACGCTGTCTGGTCTCCTTCCCCAAAACCAACCAACCAACCAAGGCAAACTGGTGGTGGCCTCATAATGCTGTGGGCTGTATTTACATGGAATGGACTGGATCCTCTGGTCCAACTGAGCCGATCTTTGACTTTCAGTGGTTACGTACGGCTACTTGGAGACTATCTGCAACCATGTTTCCAAACACCGATGGAATTGTTATGTATGACAACGCGCCGTGTCTCCGTGCCACAATTGTCCGCCTTTGGTTTAAAGAACACTGTCCACAATTAGAGCGAATTATTTGGCCTCCCAAATCTCCCGACATGAGTCACGTCGACAATTTATGAGACATAATGGAGAGTTCAGTTCGTGCACAAAATCCTACTCCGGCAATAATTCCACAATTATGGACGGCTGTAGAGGCAGCATGGCTCAGTATTTCTGTAGACGGCTTGTTGAGTCCATGCCAGGTCGAGCTGTTTACTACGCCGGGTAAAAAGAGGTCCGACACTATATTAGGAAGTATATCATGACTTTTGTCACCTCCATGCATGTTGCTGGGTTCATGTCTTTCCCTGAGTATTGGTGTACTTCCTTCTTTCGTCGATCAAGTGAAGTAGTTCTTCTGTTACGCAAGCTTTTCCGAGGATACCTTCCCAGTACTTGTGGTCGTCTGTCAAATTACAGTGATTGCACTTCTTAGCGACGTCCATTGCTCTTCAGCTGAGCTACCTGTTGCAGTATTTACTATCGCAATATCTGCCACCTTGGAGAACTTCAGACGTACCCCATCATCCCTCATTACTTCAACACCTTACTTATTTCTTCCGGACGATTCTCTTAAAGTTCAGTCTATTGTAACCCACCTCCTCTTAACTACATGCTGCACCTTGACCTGAAATATTTTATAATTATAGACCCTGAGAATTATAACTCTAAAAAAATTCTCTGATAACGGAGATATACAAACAAATAAATTAAGTAGAGTAAATCGTGTATTATCAATCACGGGGTAGGTTCCTCTGAATGGAATGAGATACCGCCAAATTCTTTCGGTTGAAAGACCTTAACTAATAGTACCCTGGTAAATATAATTAACATTTAAAATAATTTACCATTAGTAAATTGTGATCTAAATCTATATCTGCTCGTAGGTACGCCTTATAATCCATTATCTTATTTCAGCATCTTCGTCTGGCTACAATCTGATGGCTAGTTAGAATCTCCTCAAGTCTCCGGGCGTTTTCCAAAGCTACCGCCTCATGTTGCGACTTTTTAACGGTGTATTAGCTGTTACTAACTGATTTCCTCATTGCAGACAAAAGCGAGAATGTTTATCCACGGCTCCTTAATAACGTCTCTTAAAATTCAGCTACACCACAGTTCTTGCCTCACTGGCAGCGAGGATCACATCGCAGAGCGTGAACACACTGTAATGAATATAAATTCGATTCTGCCACCCCCCCTCCCCCCCCCCCCCCCCTCTTGAAAAGAAAAAAATCCAAATCGGATTCTTCGAAGTGACACATTTACTCCGTTGCGTAGCACGGCAAGGACCTGGAGGCATCATGAAACTTCCGATCAAACCAACAGAAACAAATGAACTAGCACTTGCCAGACCAGTCATGACCTTGATATACGGCATGTGTGTGTGACTCGTTCTAGTTTTGCCGACAGTCTCGCTCCCGTGTCACAAAGATCTCGTAGATCTTCACTTAATATCTAGCATATTGATCACGAAAATCGAAGGCTCTACTAATTTCAGCAGTTATGATATTAGGAATTAATTATAAAAAAATAAGCGCCTGCTACTGAAGTTTATTGTACACTACTGGCCATTAAAATTGCTACACCACGAAGATGACGTGCTACAGACGCGACATTTAACCGACAGGAAGAAGATGCTGTGATATGCAAATGATCAGCTTTTCAGAGCATTCACACAAGGTTGGCGCCGGTGGCGACACCTACAACGTGCTGACATGAGGAAAGTTTCCAACCGATTTCTCATACACAGACAGCAGTTGACCGGCGTTACCTGGTGAAACGTTGTTGTGATGCCTCGTGTAAGGAGGAGAAATGCGTACCATCACGTTTCCGACTCATATAAAGGTCGGATTGTAGCCTATCGCGATTGCGGTTTATCGTATCGCGACATTGCTGCTCGCGTTGGCCGAGATCCAATGACTGTTAGTAGAATATGGAAACGGTGGGTTCAGGAGGGTACTACGGAACGCCGTGCTGGATACCAACGGCCTCGTATCACTAGCAGTCGAGATGACAGGCATCGTGTCCGCATGGCTGTACCAGATCGTGCAACCACTTCTCGATCCCTGAGTCAGCAGATGGGGACGGTTGCAAGACAACAACCATCTGCACGAACAGTTCGACGACGTATGCAGCAGCATGATCTATCAGCTCGGAGACCATGGCTGCGGTTACCCTTGCGCCTGCGATGGTGTACTCAACGACGAACGTGGGTGCACGAATGGCAAAAGGTCATTTTTTCGGATGAATCCAGGTTCTATTTACAGCATCATGATGGTCGCATCCGTGTTTGGCGACATCACGGTGAACGCACATTGGAAGCGTGTATTCGTCATCGCCATACTAGCGTATCACCTGGCGTGATGGTATAGGTTGTCATTGGTTACACGTCTCGGTCACCTCTTGTTCGCATGGAGGGCGCTTTGAACAGTGGACGTTACATTTCAGACGTGTTACCACCTGTGGCTCTACCCTTCATTCGATCCTTGCCAAACCCTACATTTCAGCAGGATAATGCACGACCGCATGTTGCAGGTCCTGTACGGGCGTTTCTGGATACAGAAAATGTTCGACTGCTGCCCTGGCCAGCACATTCTCCAGATCTCTCACCAATTGAAAACGTCTGGTCGATGGTGGCCGAGCAACTGACTAGTCACAATACGCCAGTCACTACTTTTGATGAACTGTGGTATCGTGTTGAAGCTGCATGGGCAGCTGTACCTGTACACGCCGTCCAAGCTCTGTTTGACTCAATGCCCAGGCGCATCAAGGCCGTTAATACGGCCAGGGGTGGTTGTTCTGGGTATTGATTTCTCAGGATCTATGCACCCAAATTGTGTGAAAATGTAATCACATGTCAGTTCTAGTGTATTATATTTGTCAAATGGATACCCGTTTATCATCTGCATTTGTTCTTGGTGTAGCAATTTTAATGGCCAGTAATGTAGTTATCATGTCTTAGATAAAGACTTACGTTTCTATCAATGCGTCCCGTTGGCATTCGTATACCGCATATCGTCACTCAGGTAATGTGATTGTAGGTTTGCGCTATACTGGGAAGAGACTTAGATGAGAACATAAGGGAATCGTAAGACGACGGTAATGTAAATGAGCTCTTGGCGTCATTGGCCGGGAGGCGCCTTGCGGGGCAGGTCCTGCTGCCCTGGTGCAGGTCTTATTACAGTCGACGCTACTTCGGGCGACCTGCGCGCCGGATGGGGATGAAATGATGATAAAGACAACACAACTTTCAGTCCCTGAGCGGAGAAATTCCCCGACCTAGCCCGGAATCGAACCCGGGCCCGTAGGACGGCAATCCGTCACGCTTACCAGTCAGCTATCGGTGCGGACGTAAGACGACGATGAGTATTATATAATACGTGATTAATGGTGATATAAGTAACACATCGAAGTTCCAGACAAAGATGACAAATTCACTGGCGTGATATATTTTCTTGTGTCTAAAGCTTTCGTGGCCTAGAAAAGAGCTTTTCTGGCTCAAAATGTCGAATCACAAACGCGTTAGATGTTTCTGACGCACTGCTTACCAACCTCCTGTGATTCAAGCCCGCAAGAAAGCGTCATTGGACCGTTAGTATTCTGCAGACAACCTTGTAGGTGGGGCAAGTAGTATTCATATTGGGTATTAATTATCGCTTCAGCTGTATTTTGGTCCTTCATTACTGTACCACTACCGGTTTCGTGGCGTTAAAGCCACATCTTCATGTGACATATTATTAAAACATTAGAGAAGTAAGCTCGGAATCTTCTTTCCCAACTTTCGTTGTCTGTCAAATACAAAACACCATTAACGCCACGAAACCGGTAGTGTTACAGCAATAAACGACTAAGATACATCTGAAGCTATTATTAATACCCAAGACGTTAATATTCTCTCCGTCTGTCCATACACTGATGAGCCAAAACTTTGTGACCGCCTGCTTAATAGATTGTTTGTCCTTTTTTGGAACGAAATACGTCACTGATCCTGCGTATCAGGGATCTGACAGTCTGTTGGTATGTTTTCAGAGGTATGTGGCATTAGATGTCTACGCACACGTCATGTAATTCGCGTAAATAACCGGCCGCTGATTTATGTACTCAGCGATGGCGCCCAATAGCGACCCAGATGGGTTCCATCGGGTTTACATCAGGCAAATACGGTCACCGAGACATCAATGCCAGTTGACTACAATGCTCGTCAAAACACTATAGTACAGTTCTGGCTCCAAGACACGAAAAATTACACTGCTGAAAGACGACATCGCCCCCGGGTAAGACATCAAGTATAAAGGGATACACGTGGCTCACAGTTGTGTAATGTTTTGGCTTATCAGTGTAGTTGCTAAAAGGATCGTAGCACCGACATTCATTCAGACAACCAGGCTACTCTGAAATCTCATCAGCCCCTACAATTAGATCAAATATCGTTGCAGAATGCCTTAAATCGCTAATGAGATATGGAACACTGGCCTATGAAAACCACCAAAGCTACAGTGCATGCGCTTCAGGTGATGTTTTCAATATTACCTCACTCTCTACCCGTGAACTATTATACCTACAGAAAAAAATAAGTAGGGTCCCTTTTTTGTAGGATATTTGACGATATTGTACTGGAATACATTTTCGCTAGAGCCCACGACTTTCGAGTTATTCTAGAAAAACTTATAAAAGTGATCATCAAACGCATCCCCAGCCCTACACTGAAGCTTCCCTCCCACCAGTCAACATTTTTAGTTTGTTGTTCATGGCGCTCCCTCCTAAAACCGTACAAAAATTTGCGACTGTACAAATTATTTACTATATTCAACTTCGTTCAGTCTTCATTGACTGGGCTACTGTGTCACACGCTTATTCAGATGTTTCGTTAACATTCCTAATTTACTCTCACCCACAAGGGTAATGAAAAAAAGACTTTTGCAAACATTATGAAAAAATTAATTAGTTTTACACTTCGATCTAACTTAAACCTTAAAAGCACAGTAGTTTCGCACTTAAAAGGCCAGGCAGACAAAAATACTGGATAGAGCATAAGATCCTCCCCAATATAAACTTCAAGTAAAAATTGATGGATCAAAATTAAGAAAGTATGTTAGCATCAATGATATCCATACATTGGGAACTTTCAGTTTTTTTAAACGATGTATCATTCACGTTGCGTTCTCCACTATCAGTTCATTATTGAAGGGTTGCCAGAGTCCCAGCCTTGAGATACCCCCATTGAAAAAAAATCGCATAGTGTAACGTCCGGTGATTGTTCTGACCAGAGGACGTTGCCACGTGAAGAAATCAAGCATTTGGGGAATATTTGCCTCAGCCCATGGAGAGAAATCTGATGTGTGTGAAGGGTGGCTCCGTCCTGCGGAAACCATACCTGGTCAATCTGCTGTGCAATGACTCATTGCAAAAAAAGTGTTGATCATGTGAGTATATCGTTGGTAGTTTACTGTCGCAGTAGAACAATCCTCTTTAGAAGAGTAAGGACCAATTATCCCGACTATTCCAACCGCTCGATGTGCAGTAACATGTTCATTATGGAGTGGGTTTTCGTGTAGTTCACTAGGGCTATGTCCACTCAAATATCGGAAGTTTTTACGATTAACGCGTCCTGATAAGTGAAAATGTGCTTCATCTTGAGGCATATTTTTGAAGACGTTTACACATTGCCCTAGACGATTGTCATAATCACGATCAAACAGTTATGGAACAAAGACCAAATGTATGCATGGCATCGCAAGTCAACACATAGAAATACTGTTGATTGATACAGGTCTGCTATTCCATAGTTTGGGATGAGGTTCTGATAACCCATAAAATATCCATTGAAGCATTCCTCAGAACAACTCGAAATTTGCGTAACAAAAATAGCCGTATCGCCGACGGTACATTTCTCTTCTCTGGAAACTTCCGTCAGTTCTAACCAATATCATTCAACAGGGATGAGAGCAGACGAGTCAACGCATCTGCAATTGCCAATTAGATGTCTCCAAAATTTAAAAAAAATAAACAAAACTTACAATAGCGAATACAAAATCACACAAAAAATTTCATCTTAAAAAAAAAGTAAAAAAGGAAAATTCTCAAGAGCGTTGGAACTCTTGCTTGCCAATATCGATAACAGCAAAATAATCGTGATTGTCGATTCCCAGGGTGGATGAACTATCTATATACATGATCAAGTTTGTACGGAACCCTCAGAACGCGAGCCCTCTTCGCACTTGTCTGGTTATTCAAGCATGCCACTTCATGCTCTGAAGTTTGATATCCACAAGCTAATGCACTCTCCGGAAAGACAATTGCAGGACGGAGTGCCTTCAACAAAAATCCTCACGTGTGTATGAGGACGGGATGGGGGGGGGGGGGGAGGAGGCTGAGAATAGGGATCGTGGTGCGTTCGAGGTTCACTTTCCTACGTTTTCCTTCAACAATTCGAAGACCATGACCCGTAGCGAAAATATTTCCCAGTAAAAAAGTTAAAGTTCCCTAAATTTTCTATAAAAAGGTCCAGTTTTTTTATCAATCTGCATGAAGAGAGTAGGTGAGACTGAAAATCTCGCGCGACACCTATGCGCTGTAGATGCTTTGAGGTAATTTGTTGGCTTGATAGCATACAATTCTCCCATATCAAATTGTTCATCTTGACTTCCTCTACATGACTGTGTATGTTGTAAACAGTTACCATTCACATCCTGCATACCTCTACATCTACATGACCACTCTGCAATTCACACTTACAGGGTGACAATTACACAGGCCAACAATGAAAAAACTTTTTTGCTGAAAACACCTTATTCTTATGTTTTTTAGGGTGGGAAAACCAAATATGATACTTAAAAAACTGTATCACCCACCATTTCTTCACATTTAACAGTTAAATTTATTAAATTAAGCAACTTTTTAAAGAATTTAACAGCTTTTGTACAGTTAAAATAACTTAAAAAGGAGGTGATGACGTTGGTAGCACTGCTCAAAAACATTTGCTGCCAAAAATAGGTCGATTATATTTTTGTGTTAACAGATGCTGTTTTGTTTACTGTCAACCTAACCTTACTTTCCCATTTCCTGTACGTGTGCTCAGTACAATGTTTAATCATTCTTGTAAAAACTCTGCTGACAGTTTCTGTTATATTTATGGTGAATTTGTGATTAGTAAACACCAAAGTAACATTACAGACTTTGTGAAAAAGGTTTAGCTATCATACTTTGGATCTAAATTTGGTGTTCGAGATAAATCTTCGGCACCATATAAGGTATGTTACGTGTGTGTTGAATATCTGAGAAAATGGTCCAAAATGGAGCAAAAAGCCTTTAGATTGGCTGTTCCTATGATATGGAGGGAACAAAGAAATCTTTCCGATGATTGCTACTTTTGCAGTGTTGATATTACTGGTCATAATTCGAAAAACAAGAAGTTAATAAGCTACCATGACCTTCAGTCCGCAATCCGACCAGTAGGACATGGTGTATATTTGCCGGTCCATGAACCACCAGTTGACTTAAATTCTATTCCAACAGAAGTACTTTATGATATACAATATGATTTAGATGAACCAGATGATGATGAATTCCATTGTAATACAGAAAGTCTAGAGCCCAAATTGATTACTCAAACTGAGCTTAATGATTTGGTTAGGGATCTGGGCTTAACGAAAGAAAAAACTGAATTTCCTGGCTCTAGATTAAAACAAAAGAATTTATTGGCAGTTAGAACCAGCATACACATGTATAGAAAGAGAGAGCAGCAATTCTATAAGTTTTTTCAACAAGAAGGTGATTTCGTGTTCTGCTCAGACATTCCCAGTCTGATGAATGAGTTTGGTATTGAATACAAAAAGGTAGACTGGAGGCTGTTTATTGTTTCATCCAAAACTTGTTCAAAGGCTGCTTTATTACACAATGGTAATATGTATTCATCTATACCTGTTGGACATTCTGTACATATGAAAGAAAGCTATGAAAACCTAGAAATAGTGCTAAATAAAATAGGCTATTTTGCTCATGGTTGGATGATATGTGGCGATCGAAAAGTAACATGCATGCTCCTTCGTGAGTAAGGTGGCTTTACCAAATTTCCATGTCTCTTGTGTTTATGGGACAGTAGGGCTAGGGATCAGCACTGGCGCAGAAAGAACTAGCCTGTGAGGGAGTCTAAAACCTGGTGGGAAGAGCATTCTACACAAAAACCTTGTAGATCCAGAAAACGTACTCCTACCGCCGCTACATAAAAAGTTAGGCGTAATGAAACAGTTTTTATAGGCTTTGCCTAAAGATGGACCATGTTTTAAGTACCTCTGCCAAAAGTTTCCACACCTTTCAGAAGCTAAACTAAAAGAGGGCGTGAAGTGTCGGCAGAAGTGCCAACACCGTGTTGTTTGACGAAGCCGAAATGCACGCTATAAACTCACGCAGGCTGGCGTGAGGTCTGAAACAGGATACGCAATGAATGCTATAAAGAAAAGTACGTAGCTTTTGGAATACTTAACTTTAATCCATAATTGGTGAACATTGGTCTTGTTACTGTACATGCTTCATTAGATACTTAGCAAAGGAGAAATGGCGCCTTGCTAGGTCGTAGCAATTGACTTAGCTGAAGGCTATGCTAACTATCGTCTCGGCAAATGAGAGCGTAATTCTCAGTGAACCTTTCCTAGTAACGTCGGCTGTACAACTGGGGCGAGTGCTAGTAAGTCTCTCTAGACCTGCCGTGTGGCGGCGCTCGGTCTGCAATTACTGACAGTGGCGACACGCGGGTCCGACGTATACTAATGGACCGCGGCCGATTTAAAGGCTACCACCTAGCAAGTGTGGTGTCTTGCGGTGACACCACAGGGCGTCTAACATTAGAAAATTGATGTTTGATATTAACTTTGAATCCACAGTTACCTGAAATGAGAGAGAAGCATGGGTGTCATTCAAGCAAGTCGTTACATAGTTCTTAGGACATGGAAAAGACCCAGATATGTTTCTATTATAGCTAAAGAAGTTTAAAATTTTAGGGTGTTTAATGACCCTGAAAGTTCAATTTATGAATAGTCACCTTGATTACTTCCCAGACAATATGGGAGATGTTAGTGAGGAGCAAGGAGAGCATTTTCACGAGGACATAAAAGTGATGGTGAAACGCTGCCAAGGCCACTGGAACACCAACATGATGGGGGACTACTGTTGGTCACTTCACCGAGAAGTTCAGCAAGAGGCTCATCGTAGAAAAAGCTACACAAGAAGCTTCAAAGAAAAAAAGAGAAAGAAAATACAAACCAATTCCAGCTGACAAGTGAAACCTCTATTAACACATATCATTGTTTTAAGTAGCTTACTGTAAATACAAACCACGCTTATGTTGTAACAAAGCGTTTCATTAATTTCCCTGTTCACCATATAGCACAGGATTTTTATAGTACATAATAATAAGCATATTGCACCAAAACAGTAATAACCTGTATAACGACAACTGCTACCTCGACTCCATAATTGATTATATTAAAAAAACTATGGGTGATACAAAAAAACTAAGGCTAGATTTGGATTCAGCTCATAAAAATCTATAAAGAACAGCTATCAAAGTAAAAAAAAGTTTTTCAAACAAAATTTTTCACTGGCCTGTGTTATTGAACTACCGGTATATGAAAAAAACGGAAATTAGTTACGAACTACGGCTACACACACTTTATTCAACATGTAAACTTCACTACAGATATTCGGATTTAAGTTATGACATGTTCAAGACGCCTGCCTTCATTGGCGATGATGTGACGCAGGCGAATAGCGAAATTCTGCGTGACCCGTTAAAGTGTCGGAATATCGTTGCTGTCGATAACCTCTTGAATGGCTGATTTCAGATCAAAAATGGCTTTGGGGCTATTGCTGCACACATTGTCTTTAGTATAGGAGTCCCATGTGTCCAGATTCGGAGAATATGGCGGCCAATCGAGGCCCATGCCAGTGGCCTTTGGGTACCCCAGAGTCAGAATGCGGTCCCCAAAATGGTCCAGCAGGACTTCAGACTCTCTCCTGCTTTAATGGGGTCGAGCGTCTTGCATTAACCATATCTTGTCGAAATCAGAGTGATATTGGATAAGGAGGGTGAAATCATCTTGCCAAACTTTCACGTACCGTTCGGTAGTCACCGTGCCATCAAGGAATATTGCACCGATTATTCCGTGACTGGACATTGCACACCATACCCGTTGAGGGTGAAGAGACAACTCGATCACGAAATGTGGATTCTCAGTCCCCCAGACGCGCCAATTTTTCTTATTGACGAACCCATCTAAATGAAACCATAATGTGCAAAATAATTCCCATCATGCCGCGCTGCCGACCGTGCAGTCTGAACGTTCTAACGCAAATCGTTCAGAAGTCATGACGATTTTATTTCATATAATTCAATAAGTGTCACCTTGTAAGTGTCTAGCAGAAGGTTCATCGAAGCATCCTAAGAATATTTGCGGATTCAAGTCGCGGAAACGGTAGTATTTTAATAAAAACAGTTTTATCAGCTGTAAGCGGAGTTCTTCCTAACATCAAGCCTTTCCGCAGCTGTGGTTGCCCAGATTATAAAGTAGCTTGTGAGTTCAGAATATTTATCTATCATTCTACTCCTAGACAGCGCGCTGGAAAAAACGAAAATATTCTCATGCGAGCTCTGATTTATTTTATTATGACGATCATTTCTTCCTATGCAGGTAAGCGCCAACAAAATATTTTCGCATTCGGAGGAGAAAGTTGGTGATTGAAATTTCCAGACAAGATCTCGCCACAACGGAAAACGTCTTTGTCTCTCCCCTATTTCGCCATTCTTTGAACTTTTTCTGCGTCCTCCGTCACTCCCATCAGGCAGGCCTCCGATGCCGCTCAGCAACACCCCAAAAGAGGAGGAACAAGCCTAGTGTAGACGGTCTCTTTAGTGTTATGTCTTCATCTGCACGCTGTGTGGTTTTTTAGTGAATACTTGAGCGAGGAACAGATGCTGCTCATGAACACGGAATTCGGATATTAATTTATTCTACGCTACTGTCCATTAAAATTGCTACACCAAAAAGAAATGCACATGATAAACGGGTATTCATTGGACAAATACATTATACTACAACTGACATGTGATTACATTTCCACGCAATTTGGGAGCATAGATCATGAGAAATCAGTACCCAGAACAATCACCTCTGGCCATAATAACAGCCTTGATACGCCTGGGCATTGAGTCAAACAGAGCTTGGATGGCGTATATAGGTACAGCTGCCCTTGCAGCTTCAACACGATACCACAGTTTATCAAGAGTAGTGACTGGCGTATTGTGACTAGCCAGTTGCTCGGCCACCATTGACCAGACGTTTTCAGTAGGTGAGAGATCTGGATAATGTGCTGGCCAGGGCAGCAGTCGAACATTTTCTCTATCCAGAAAGGCCCGTACAGGACCTGCAACATGCGGTCGTGTATTATCCTGCTGAAAAGTAGGGTTTCGCAGGGATCGAATGAAAGGTAGAGCCACGGGTCGTAACACATCTGAAATGTAACGTCCATTGTTCAAAGTGCTGTCAATGCGAACAATAGGTGTCCGAGACGTGTAACCAATGGCACCCCATACTATCACGCCGGGTGATACGCCAGTATGGCGATGACGAATACACACTTCCAATGTGCGTTCACCCCGATGTCGCCAAACACGGATGCGACCATCTGATGCTGCAAACAGAACCTCGATTCATCCAAAAAATGACGTTTTGCCATTCGTGCACCCAGGTTCGTCATTGAGTACACCATCGCAGGCGCTCCTGTCTGTGATGCAGTGTCAAGGGTAACCGCAGCCATGGTCTCCGAGCTGATGGTCCATGCTGCTGCAAACGTCGTCGAACTGTTCGTGCAGATGGTTGTTGTCTTGCAAACGTCCCCATCTGTTGGCTCAGGGATCGAGACGTGGCTGCACGATCTGTTACAGCCATGCGGATAAGATGCCTGTCATCTCGACTGCTAATGATACGAGGCCGTTGGTATCCAGCACGGCGTTCCATGTTACCCTCCTGAAGCCACCGATTCCAAATTCTGCTAACAGTCATTGGATCTCGACCAACGCGAGCAGCAATGTCGCGATACGATAAACCGCAATCGCGATAGGCTACAATCCGACCATTATGAAAGTCGGAAACGTGACGGTACGCATTTCTCCTCCTTACATGAGTCATCACAACAACGTTTCATCAGGCAACGCTGGTCAACTGCTGTTTGTGTATGAGAAATCGGTTGGAAACTTTCCTCGTGTCAGCACGTTGTAGGTGTCGCCACCGGCGCCAACCTTGTATGAATGCTGTGAAAAGCTAATCAGTTGCACATCACAGCATCTTTTTCCTGTCGGTTAAATTTCGCGTCTGTAGCACGTCGTCTTCGTGGTGTAGCAATTTTAATGGCCAGTAGTGTACATCTAATATCAAATAGTAAAAATGATACGTAACTTTGTTGCTGAAGTTGCAGCGTCTGTTGCCGACAGTAGATTTGAAAGTAGAAATGTATGCTGAGATAAAAGATTTATAACTCTGTCACTCTTCAATCCAACGTCTATTCAGAAGATGTCGAGCGCTGGCCAGTATGGAAGTCTGTAAACGGTATTCAACTGACAAAGACACAAAATAGGCTCAGAGCATCAATGTTCGAACTTACGTACGCCCACGGCTGAAGATCGGAGAGGGGATGCTTGCATCCCGTTAACAGCGGCGTAATCGTTCGTGGCAGAGCCCTAGTGCCCGGTGGCGGCAGTAGGAAAGGCGGTGATGTAACTGGCGGCGTGCGTATTTGATAGTGCGGCCGATCCGATAATGGCCGATATCGCATTCTGTTCGCTTTCCCCATAACATTTTCATTGTGATCGTTCCAATTTAAGTTGTAGGTAATTGCAATCCCTAGGTATTTAGGTGAACTGACGTCATTTAGATTTGTGTCATTTATCGTGTAACCGAAATTTAGCGGATTCTTTTTAAAACTCACAAGAATGACCTCAAATGTTTCATTATTTACTGTCAATTGCCACTTTCCCGCCATACTGGTGACATGTCTAAATAATTTCGCATAACTCGTTTTGATCTTCAGATGACGTTCTTAGATGATAAATGACAACACCATCCGTAAACAATCTAAGAGGACTGCCCATATTGTCTCATAAATGGTTGATATGGATTAAGAACAGGAGAGGGCTACAACGTTCCTTGGAGAACGCCAGACATCAGTTTGACTCGACGACATTCCGTCAATTACTACGAACTGTGACCTTCCTGACAGTAAATCAGGAGTTCAGTCGCATACTTGAGACGTAGCTCCGTAGAAACGCAGTTTGAGTAGAAGCTACTTGTAAGTAACGGTATCGGAAGACTTCTGGAAATTAAAAATATGGAACCTATTTGGAATCTCCTGTCGACAGCAATCATTACTTCGCGTGAATGAAGAGCTAGTTGTGTTTTATAAGAACGATATTTTCTGAATTTGTCCTTTGTATCAATATATCGTTTTCTTCGCGGTAATTCATCATGTTCGAATACAGTACATGTCTCAAAATCCTGCTGTTAAACGACGTCATTAAGAGGGCAGTGTATTTCAGCAGATTACTCCTGTTTTCTTTTCAGTTTTGGCGTGACATGTGCAACTTTCCACTCTTTAGGTACGGTACGGATCTTTCGTCGAGTGAGCAGTTGTATGTGATGGCTAAGTTGGAGCTATTATATCGATATACTCCGAAAGAAACATAATTGGCATACAGTCTGCTCCGGAAGACTCGCCTTTATTAAGTGCTTTAAGTTTCTTCGCTACACCGAGAATATCGGCTTCTAAGTTTCTTTTGTTTAAAGCTGATTTTCATCCAAATTCTGGAGTACTTCTTCGAATAATATTTGTTTACTTTGAAAATTAAAACTCTGAAATACAAAAAAAATTGAGAAAATCGTGTTGGTTACTAAAAAAAAGCTAGAATCAGAAACCTTTAATTCTCCTCAAAGTGGGAAACATTATATAAAATTTAATAATGATTATTCAACTTTGGTTCCATTTGTAGCACTTCGTTTGCCTGCAAAACTCCACGACACATCGTGTTGATACGTTTATAGCCGCCGGAATCTGAACGTCACAGTTCTGGATTGATCCCTCTCTGCAGCTTGGTAAGGACTGTTGGCGGAAGCGGTAGAGAATTTATTGTGAATTATTTTGGAATGTTCCGTAAATCTTCACATTCGCCATGACTGCAGGACTACGCAAAAACCACCACCGCGCAAAGGAAAATGCGTAATTCCCGTTAACCAGTAAAAGAAGCAGATAAACCAAAGTTATAGACCTATAGAGTGATTCCGTTATAATTTTACGAACTTGCAAACTTTCAGGTATGATGGAGAAGGATGAATGTATCATTGTGAGATAGCGGACCCTGGTCCTGAAGCAACCAAGTCCAGAGTTACAAGCGAAAATTTTGGGATAACAACTCAAGCAATCCAATGCAAGTGGCTTACTGTGTACTGACCTTGTGTACAATGTCTGTACTGTAGTAGATTGCAGTCTGTGTTTACAAGATTAAGTACTAACGTCGATCAACGCTAACTAAATGGAACTGTACCCACTGACGGAACTTTCGGGTAATATTTTCATTTATGGACAAGCAAATGGAAGCAGCAGAGAAGGGGAAAAGTTGAACGGGACCAAACATCCAGGTAGAAGACACCTGGCTACCACCATGTTTGCAACAATTTTCCAATGATTACGTGAAACAGAGCAATTGGTACCACAGTACAACTACCAAGTGTTTTCTCCAATGGATGAAGAGCCTGCAATCAGCACTCGATCAGTTACACATGAAATGAACGTTTTGCAGAGTACTGTGCCGTGAGTATTACGAGAAATGCTGCTACATTCCTACTATGCACAGGAAGTGCAGGCTTTGACTCCTGGTGACTTCGGACCTTGCATTCAGCCAATGGTTCTTGCAGTGCCTTACAGTCGATCCTCACTTTCCTGCAGAATGCTAAATAGTCGCAACAGTCATGTTTGAGAAGATGAGAATTCCCACACTACAGTTGTAAAGAGCCATCAGCACAGATTATCAATCAACATGTGAGATGGCATCATCAATGATTGTGTACTGGCCCCGTTTATTCTTCCCCCCTGCTTAAATGCACCAGTGTACACAGTGTTTATCAGAGACATACTAACCAGGTTCCTGGGACATATCCCACTTTTTATTTGTTAGTGGCTGTGATTCCACCATGATGACGGCCCATCTCACTCGATCAAACAATCCCTGAAATATCGATAGCCAGAGGAATTCCATGGCCAGCACATTCACCTGATTTCACCCCACGTGATTTCTTCTTGTGGGCCCATGTGAAATGTCTTGTGTACGAGAAGCCTGTCGAAAGTGAAGAGGATATCCTGGCAAGAATTCTCGCTACATGCAGCACTAATCAAACGACACCGGGGATATTAGGAAGGGTACGACAGAACTTTGTGCGACGATCCCATGCCTGCATTGACGGTTGGGTTACCATTCTGAACAACTGTCGTAAATGTAGCAGTTTGTGAAACTTGTGGAGGTAAATGGAATTCATTATTACTGTACCACAGATAAGGAACTTTTGGTCTCTCTGACATCAAGTTACGTGAGCCATCATTGGCAACAGACGAGGCATTATACGTAGCTATTGCAACTGGCACCGATATCTCATTGGTTGGCGGTAAGAGCCAATGAGACGTACCTGCTTGTAGGTAGATCTTTGAACATCTACTTTATTTATGATTTCTGAGGGGAGGGGGGAGCCATCTTGAAGTGTGTATTTGTTGTGCCTTTCGTAACTGAGAGCAGTAAATGGACGTATATCGAAAATTTACGAAGTGAAGATATTTGATTTGAAATCCTGGGTCAGTTAATATCCCTCCCATCTTTAATGTCGAAAAATGTCACATTTTGTGTTTTGCATTTTTTACGATATTAACATGTGGAATGAAATAAAAATGTTGTGTATACTAATTTTGGATCATCTGATTTCAGCGTCGTGTCATTTCCTAACTGATCTATGTCATGGCCTTTTAAGTTTATAGCAGTTGTTTCCGATGTGCAGTTTTTGTGAATGCTTTACATGGATAATGACCTTAGAATAATTCATTCATTTTGAAATGCTAAAGAATATTTTTTAGCACCTGGGGAAAAATTAGGTCAATTTTGTGATTTAAATTTACCTGGGGCAACATTCTTGACAAAACGTATTTCAACGTTCAGGGAACTATCAGTTGCTGTTTCGGAAGTCTTAATACGTAGCGTTAAGCATTTTCTTCCCTAAGCAGCTGCCCGTCTCAACCTGTTTTATCGCTTCAAAAGCAGCGTTACATGATCGAATCACAGATAAGCATTGTTTTAAATGATCAGTGATTGGTTTCGTAGAATTTGATGCAGTTTCTATCAAAGATGCAGCCACAGCACTGCAGAAGTGGTTGAGCAGTGGTATGGAAACATACAGTGCACAGGGAATTGCCAAAACATTGGACATTCATGTGAGCATGGTTCATAAAATCCTAAAAAAGGTCCTGCATTGCTATCCGTCCAAAATCACCCACCTTTAGGAGTTGCTTCCTGCTGATCTGCAAGCAAGACGAATGTTCGCTCTGGAATTTCTTTTTTGCGTGGATGTGAACAATGAATGGCCATAGAACACTCTGTGGACAGACAAAGCTCATTTCAATCTTGAAGGACTTATCAATATGCATATCATAGAAGTAGACATCCTCGGTGTAACAAAATAGCTTAAATCACTTAATAAAGACAAGGCCTCCGGTCCAGATTGTATACCAGTCAGGTTCCTCTCAGAGTATGCTAATAAAATAGCTCCATATTTAGCAATTATATACAACCAGTCGCTCACAAAAAGGAGCCTACCTAAAGACTGGAAAATTGCTCAAGTCAGACCCATACCCAAAAAGGGAAGTAGGAGTAATCTGCTAAATTACAGGCCTATATCACTAACATCGATTTGCATTAGGGTTTTAGAACATATACTGTATTCGAACTTTATGAAGTACCTTGAAGGAAATGATTTATTGAGATATAGTGAGCATGGATTCAGAAAATATCATTCTTGTGAAACAGAACTAGCTCTTTATACTCATGAAGTAATAAGTGCTATTGACAGGGGATGTCAAATTTATTCCATATTTATAGATTTCCAGAAGGCTTTCAACACCATTCCTCACAAGCATCTTCTAATCAAGCTGTGTGCCTATGGAGTATCACCTCAGTTGTGTGACTGGATTCGTGATTTCCTGTCAGAAAGGTCACAGTTTGTAGTAATAGATGGAAAGTCATCGAGTAAAACAGAAGTAATATCCGGCGTTCCCCAAGGAAGTGTTATAGGCCCTCTATTGTTCCTGATCCATATTAACGACATAGGAGACAATCTGAGTACCTGTCTTAGATTGTTTGCAGATGATGCTGTCATTTACCATCTTGTTAAGTCATCAGATGATCAAAACGACTTGCAAAATGATTTAGATAAGATATCTGTATGGTGTGAAAAGTGGCGCTTGACCTTGAATAAAGAAAAGTGCAAAGTTATTCACATGAGTACTAAAAGAAATCAGCTAAATTTCAATTATGCGATAAATCACACAAATCCGAGGGCTGTAAAGTCAACAAAATACTTAGGGATTACAATTCCAAATAACCTAAATTGGAATTATCACATAGATAATATTGTGGGTAGAGCAAACCAAAGACTGCGGTTCATTGGCAGAACATTTAGAAGGTGCAACAGGTCTACCAAAGAGACTGCTTACACTCCGCTTGTCTGCCCTATTCTGGAGTACTGCTGTGCGGTGTGGGATCCGCATCAGGTAGGAGTGACGGATGACATCGAAAAAGTCAGGGCTCGCACGGAAAATTTAAGTGCTCATTTTTCCCGCGTGCCATTCGAGAGTGGAACGATAGAGAAACAACATGAAGGTGCTCCATTAAGTTTCGGGAATGCAGCCGCATTAATGCGGCTGCATTCCCGAAACTTAATGGAGCAGTCATTGCGCTGCGAAAACCTGAAGACTCACAACATGAAGGTGGTTCACTGAACCCTCTGCAGTCACTTTATTGTGAATAGCAGAGTAATCGTGTAGATGTAGATGTAGAAAAGAAGAATATGGGCAACAGAAAATCCACATGCACATCAACTGGTACCACTTCACATGACAAAGGGTACAGTGTCATGGGGGCTGATAGCATTGTTTATCGTAGGGCCATAGCCTTTTGAGGAGATGAGTCATGCATGTCCTGTTACCTGTCATGTCACTCATATACACTATGAAAGTCTCTTGCACACCAAAGTCATTCCATCCTTTCAACAATGTAGATAGTATAATTTTAATGCAAGATGGAACTCCTCTGCATGTTGCACCCCCAGGGAAGCAGTTGCTGTAAAGGTATATCAGAAATGCTATAATCAGCTGTCATCCCCTAGACCCTGGCCATCCAGATCACATAATCGTAATCTGTATGCTTTCTGCTGTGTTGCTGTCTGAAAGATGCTGTGTTCAGTGCTCCAATTACAAACACAGCTAAATCAAGTCATGCATTCCACAACACATTCTGAAATGACCCCCAAGACACTCCAATCTGTTGTGGAACGTGCAGTTTCTCATTTTCAGCTTGATGCAGAATATAGGGGGCAGCAAACTGAACATGCCTTGTGCCAGTCTCATGACAATTAGAACCCAATATCACTTTGCTTTTTATGTGGTCTTTGGCCTAAGGACAATAAAAAATCAGTGTTTTGCACGCTATCTGGTGTAACCTTGTCATAATGGATGGGCTTACCTTACTAACAGTGCCACAACTGTTGACTGATTACCTTGTGCAGCCATGTGGCATATTGATCAGTATGGATGGTGTAATGTGCAACTCAAACCATAGCCATTGTACTGTAAATCATCTGTCATTTGTAGCTTGCCCCATTTACATTAAGACAATTACAGCACCATGTATTGGTAAAATTTTTGTTTATTTTCTTTTCTTCTCCCATGACATTTCTCCCTGCGCCAATAACACGGTATTCAAATTTGATGACATTGTCAGCAGTGTTTCCCTTTCTACAGTGTTTTGAAACTGGAATTTTCATTATGGACACCCTGTATGTGGTTTATATTTTCCTCCTCTATAAAACTTATCCACAATTTAGAACTAAGCTTATAAGAAAGAATAACTTTTGAGACACCTATTTTCCAAAAGAATTATTTTTAATTTTTCTTATTATGTTTTTGCTAGCTACTTTCTTTATAGAATGTAACTTTACGAATTTTGAAATTAAACCAATCTTAACAAAGATGTCACTGTACCCACACCCTCTCACTTTTGGTAACTGTCCAAACACGTATTCTCCCTAGTTTCTTTACTTGATTTTACACATTGACATCTGCCACAAGTGGCTAAAACATTTCTAGCCTTTCGGTCAAGTTATAAAAATCTAAATTTTCTTTACACTTTTGGATACACGTCAAAGTTCCATTATGTCCATAACTTTTATATACATACTTTATTAGACTATCTATATACTATTCTGGCCACACAGCTTCTCTTTATCACTGTCTGGACTGTTTCTCCTAAATAATACTTCCATATAAACTTCATAATATTGTTTCACTTTTTGACTACCTTTTTTTCCCCCAAATAACTTTTCACAATCTTCCATTTCCATCATGGTTTTGGTTTCTCTTTGTCTCATTAAAAATAATCCTGATTTCTCTGTCATTTTCAATTCCTTTCCCATACTTAATCCTGAAATCATTTTCTTTCTAAGTCTCTGTTCACGTTTAATCTAAACAATCTGACATATTTGATATCCTGGAGAACCTCCTCACTACGGATCAATTGGAATGAAAGTAAATCTAATCTAAGTTAATCTAAATGCACCCACAATTATAGTTTTTTTTCCTTTCATGTATTTGATTAAATAATCAAATTATTTTAAGAAAAGGGCCACCTAGTAATTCTGTTGTGATACAACCTGCACTTATTTGAATAACTTAACCTGTGATCAGAATATATTCTAGTTTTATGTTCCAGTCAATAGTTTCTAAACTTGGTAAGAGTCCAATGCACTGCCAATAATTTATTTTTTGTTACAGAGTAATTCTCTTGCTTTTTAATGTTCTGCTTGCAAATGCTATACAATGATGTTCTAACCTTCCATTTACTGCTCTCTCATATAATAAGTAACCTCCCACTTCACTGTCATTACTGCTTGGCTTAAGGCAACCTGCTAATGTCAGATCTGGTCTGTGTAAAATTCTGCTATCACATAATTGTCTCTTTATTCCACCAAAACCTTGGTGGCATTCTTTACTCCATTCCCACATTACACTTATCCTCAGAAGATTACTCAAACAAGTAGCATTCCAAGTCTGAATAATACAAATTTTCTACAAAAACCAGCAAACCCAACAAATGATTTTGACTCCTTTGCTGACGTAGGGCAGGAAATTTTTCTATGGATTATGTCTTACCACTGCCAGGCAAAATTCCTTCTGTAATGCTGTGACCAAGAAATTTCAGCTGTTTCACAGCAAGTGTACACTTTTCCAACTTTAATGAATGCCTCATCCCTTTACTTTTGCCCCACTGCCCTTAATTATTCAAAGTAGTCTTCCCAATTCATTCCAATAACTGAAATATCATCTACATTAATTATCAATCTAGCAAATAATTCCTTTCCCAGACCAAAATCTAATCCTCTTATAAACTCTGTAACAAAAATGTTCAACATAAAAGATACTACACAGTATTTTTGATAACTGCCACCAGACATAAAAACAGTGAATTCCTAGAATTGGTTTCAAGTATATTTGATGAAAACCTGAGGTAAGATCAAGACGGGTCATGTAAGACACACCTTTAAATTTATGCAATAGTTTTTCTATACTCTCAGGATGGTCAGATTATTTCTCTAATATTATATTTAAGTGCCTGGAATGCAATACAAGGCTTATTCACTGTTTCATTTACACTCATATTGACTGGACTATTGCATTCACTGCAACTCATTTCTGTAATTTCCCAACTTTCCATATTCTTTAATTCTCTTTCTAGTGCTCCCTTCCACACAGGATTATTCCTAGCATTTAACAAAAAATGGTTCATGGGGTTTTAACATGAGTTTACACTGGTAATTCATTACTCTTCCTGGTTTCTCACTGAAAACTCTACAGTTCTCCCATAAAAAATTATTTCAATCCTCTTTCTGGCTCTCATTAAGTTTTTATGCAACTTCTGCTTTGATTTCAACTAAGTTATGATAATATTCTAGACCTTCCCTCTCACTTAAACTATCTTCCTCTACTTCAGTGTATCCTCTGTCATCAAAAAACTTTGCCCTCATGATTTGATTACTGCTGTTTATACCACTTACAATAATCAATTTTGTTTGAGAAGAAATACCAATTCTTAGTTCTGTGAAGTATAATTCTTTGGTTGTCCAACAGAATAGTACTTTAGCTTTGGCAGTTCCATTCATCCCCAAAATAATTTCCTTGCTCAGATCAGGCATCACAAAACAACCCTGATATGTCATCAATTTTAAATGATAGTAATATATTTTGTTGATTATTTTACTATGTCTCCCTGCAGCTCCTCTAAATCTTTATCCCTATCACAGGTAACTCAACAAAATCTGGAGTGCTTCTTATTTTGTTCCTTAATTTTTCATACATGCCACAAATTGGACTCCCTCTATCGATCAGTTACCTTACCATTTATCAGTTTCAGTATGAATGTATGGACTTCCTAGTACATCAGTATCATCTTCTACTATCACGGCTTCCATAATGATCTCAAACTACCTTCAACATTTCATTATTTATGTATTTTTCATATTCCTTTTCACCCTCACAACAATTCACCACTCTACTACATATCAACTGGTAAAATCTCACTCTCACATGCCTTCCTATCACAGTTCTGGCCTCCCCGATTTGTTCATTACAGTCACCATAGCTAACTTCCTCTAACATTTTATCTTTTACTTCTACATACATCATTCCACCTAACTCTCTCCATAATTCTGTCTTGCTGCCTGTTTCCTCTTCAACCTCTTCTGCAACATTTTTGCTATCCTCACTGCTATTCATACAGGACATTGTATGATTTATGAAAAGACGAAAGTTTTATCCCTGTCATCATCGTTCTGTGACTGCACCATTAAGGAAGTAATACATATCTGTACAGCCAATAGTCTCATCAACAAGGATACGGGATTTCAACTGAGCACAACCTGGAACCCTGCATTTGCTGCCATTAAATCACGATGCAAAAATCAAGATTTTTCGATAACAGGCCCATTATAACACTGGCCTAGTATGGCCGCTGGTGACTAACATCTGGCCACACTGTTGACAAATGCAGCGTACAGCACATGCATGGGAGAGCCGCTCTGTGATTTTTGGCAGAGGGAGTTAGAATAGGGAAATCAATGCGCATGCGCAATTACCACAGCTGTGCATTCTTTGCACGCGTGTTCTAAAAATGGGGTGTCAGTGTGCGGATACTGTCAGTCATACCTAGCCACGAGCAAGGTTGAACCACCTGAAGATGTCGGACAGTTGCTCCAAGGAAATATTGTGGAATTTGCACAATGGATCCGCCGGCAAACCCGTGAAGACTATTTACAATGCATCCATCGGGAAAGCTTGAAGGGTCACAACATTTTTCTGCTTTTCTTCACACATATCAATATTTATTGCCTTGTAAACTTAGTATCAAAATGTAATCTATTCATTCCACACATGTCCCTATTTCTGTTTTGTTGCCAGTATTGTTCAAAATTTCTCCTCCTCTTATAAGTTCTGTTATAATAATTAGTCTGATTTCTCTTGTTTCTCCTTGCCCAAAACTGATCATTATGTCGATTTGCATCATTGGCACAAACAATAGACTTGCCTTGCTACCTCAGTCAGCTAAGGAAGAGGATCAAGAAGATGTAAGTGTAGTCAGCACTCAGCAGACTTTCACTAGGAAATCAACTGTTGCAAAAAAAATATGTAGAAAGTAGGAGGAAAGTTCTGTTGTTATGTAGTAGCCATGGAAGAGGTGTGAGCCAGATTTTGCAGGAAAAATTAGGTGACAGGTACCAGGTCACAAGTATTTTCAAGCCCAGTGCGTCTTAGCCAAGTGATACAGGATGTAGGATCATTGTTCAAAGGTTTTACAAAGCAGGATCTTGTTGTGGTAGTAGGTGGAGTGGGAAACAATATTGATAGGGATCAGGGCTACAATATTAAGAGTGATCTGGTAAAAATAGCATCTGCAACAAACCATACAAATGTTGGCTTGATTCCTGCTTTCATGTGGTATGACTGTCCCCAATTGAACAGGTCTGTCAGGGGGTCAATATGGAGCTAGATCAGCTGCTTCGGGCAGCTACTTTGTCAAGCATAGGTTTGGTTCCTGTTGATGGTATTGGTAGGTGGGACTTCACAAGACATGGCCTGCATGTCAATAGGAAAGGGAAGGGTACACTTGCTGGGATGATAACAAAATCTTTAAGGAGGGGGGGGGGGGGGCACTGAAACTCATGGGAGTACTTTTTTAGGCTAAGATCCGTATGCAATCATCCTACATTGATTGAAATTAAGCTTAACAAAAAGTCCAGACAGGCAGGTACTAGAGATGTGAAAATATCACAAGATTCTCATAACAGTACAGTGAAAAATAATGGTAGTATGTCACAAGATTCACATAAAAGCACAGTAAAAAATAATGTTAATATATTGCATCAGAATATCAGGGGGTTAAAAAACAAAGTAGATGAGCTTCTTGTTTGTATAGAAGATTTAGAAACTGAGGGTGCAATAGATGTACTATGCCTGTCTGAACATCATATAGTCACAGGTATGGAAATGGTAAATGAAGGTGGATATAAGCTTTCAGCACATGTAAGTAGAGACACTGTGGAGAGAGGAGGAGTTTCCATATATGTTAAAATCAGTCATAGTGTGAAAAATTTGGAAACTAAAAAATTTTCCATAGAGCAACACATAGAAGCATGTGCATGTAAGCTTAAACTAAATAAAGGCACTTATAATTGTAGCCTTGTATAGGTCCCCGTTGGGAAATTTTCAATTATTTTTGAAAAACTTGGATTCTTTGGTTAGCACACTGGACTCGCATTCGGGAGGACGACGGTTCAATCCCGTCTCCGGCCATCCTGATTTAGGTTTTCCGTGATTTCCCTAAATCGCTTCAGGCAAATGCCGGGATGGTTCCTTTGAAAGGGCACGGCCGATTTCCTTCCCCATCCTTCCCTCACCCGAGCTTGCGCTCCGTCTCTAATGACCTCGTTGTCGACGGGACGTTAAACACTAATTTCCTCCTCCTCCTCCTCCTTGGATTCTTTGTTGTGCTACCTGTCAGACAACGGAAAGAAAATTATTGTTTGTGGGGACTTCAATGTAGATTTTCTGAAAGAGTCAGATAGAAAGCTTTACTGTGAAGTATTACTTGACATCAGTTATTGATTTTCCTATTTGGGTGGTACAGGAAAGCAGCACACTGATAGATAACATTTTCATAGACCAAGATAAATTTAATCAAATAAAATCTTTTCCTGTTAAGAATGGTCTGTCTGATCATGATGCACAGCTAGTTACAGTATATGATATAGCTCCATATAGTAATGCAGTCCTCCAAAATAGTGTGTTCCATTAATGATTTAACACTTCAAAATTTTAGGGAAAGCTTGCAACAGTTAGACTGGGATGAGGTGTACAGGGAACATGATGCTAACTTAAAATTTAACCTATTTTATGATACCTTTGTGAGTATATTTGAAAACAGTTTCCCTAAGAAAACAATGAAATATAATTGTAAGAAACCATGTAAAAAGCCATAGCTTACTAAAGGGATATAAATATCTTGTAAACAGAAAAGAGAAATGTATCTTATAGCTAGGAACAATGAAACGTTATAAAAATTACTGCATTGTATTAAGAAAAGTTATTAAAAATTCCAGAAGTATGTGCATTATGTCTGAGATTAGCACATCTGACAATAAAATTAAAACAATTTGGAATATTGTGAAAAGGGAAACAGGGCAACCAACAGCACAGGAAGACTGCATTTCTATCAAACACAATGAAAAGTTTGTTAACAAGAATTCAGAAGTAGAAAACATTTTTAATAATCATTTTTAAGTGTTGTACAGAAAATATGTTCCATCTATTGATTAGAAAATGCTAGGCAGTATGTGTAAGAGGCAGTACCTACACAATTTGATAAAATTGAAATTCCACCCTACTCTCCTACTCAAATTAGGAAAATAATAAAGTCATTCAAAAGTAAAAGCTCACACGGAATTGATGGTATTTCCAACAGAGTACTAAAAGCTTGTTCCCAACAAATAATTAGGATTCTTAGCCACATATGTAGTAGCTCAGTGAAACACGGAATTTTTCCGGATAGACTGAAATATGCTATTGTTAAACCATGGCACAAAAAAGGGAATAGATCTGATGCTAACAACTACTGCCCAATCTCACTTCTGACAGCTTTATACAAAATTCTTGAAAAAGTA
This sequence comes from Schistocerca nitens, assembly GCF_023898315.1. Classification (NCBI taxonomy): domain Eukaryota; kingdom Metazoa; phylum Arthropoda; class Insecta; order Orthoptera; family Acrididae; genus Schistocerca; species Schistocerca nitens. Next base: position 409,420,558 of record NC_064620.1, read on the forward strand.
ATGTATTCAAGAGTAGCATCACGTATTTGTAAAAATGAAGTACACACTAACAAAATGTCAATTTGGTGTTCAGAAAGGCTTTTCAACATAAAATGCTATATATGCTTTCACTGATCAGATATTAAATGCAATGAATTACTGAACTTCACCCATTGGGATATTTTGTGATCTCTCAAAGGCTTTTGATTGTGTGAATCATGAAATTCTTCTAGATAAGCTTAAGTATTGTGGTATGAGTGGGACAGTGCACAAACAGTTTAATTCATACTTAATGGGAAGAATGCAGAAGGTTGAAATTAACAGTGCAGATAGTCTACAAAAACCAGCAGAGTCCTCTAACTGGGGAAGTATCAAGAATGTTGTCCCACAAGGTTCAGTCTTGATTCCCTTATTGTTCTTAATATATATTAACGACTTGTCACTCTATATTCATGAAGATGCAAAAGCTAGTTCTTTTTTCTGATGATACAAGTATAGAAATCATACCCAAGAAGCAAGAATCAGCTGAGAAAATTGAAAATAATGTCTTTCAGAAAATTATTAAGTGGTTCTCTGCAAATGGACTCTCACTAAGAGAAAACACAGTTTATACAATTCTATACATAGGTGGCATAACACCATTGATAGATATAGGCTATGGATAGAAGTCTGTTGCTAAGGTAGAATACTCAAAATTTCTGGGTGTGTGCATTGATGAGAAATTGAATTGGAAGAAACACATCAATGATCTGCTGAAATGGTTAGGTTCAGCTACTTATGCTATTAGGGTTATTGCTAATTTTGGTGATAAACATATCAGAAAATTAGCCTACTATGCCTATTTTCATTCACCACTTTCGTATGGCATCATATTTTGGGGCAATTCGTCATTAAGAGAGAAAGTATTCATTGCACAGAAGCGTGTAATCAGAATAATAGCTGGAGCCCACCCAAGATCACCTTGCAGACATTTATTTAAGGAACTTGAGATATTCACAGTACCTTTGCAATACCAATATTCACTTATGAAATTTGTCATTAATAATCTATCCAATTCAAAAATAACAGCGAAGAGCATAACTATAACACTAGAAGAAAGGATGATATCCACTATTCTGGATTAAATCTCACTTTGGCACAGAAAGGGGTGAATTATGCTGCCACAAAAATATTTGGTCATTTGCAAAATAGTATTAAAAGTCTGATAGATAGCCAACCAACATTTAAAAGCAAATTAAAAGCATTTCTGAATGACAACTCCTTCTACTCAATAGATGAATTCTTAGATATGAAGTAGTAACTGAAAAAAATTTAATTAATTAATTACTTTGTGCAAAGAAAACTTATGTTAAAGTGACAATGTTCCACATCATTATGAAATGTCGTATTCATGATCTATGGGACAAGGATTAATGTATGTATATATGTACTGTGGTTAAACAGTCTGTTATTCTACTCCCAATGTCTATTTCTATTTTCATGTGTCCTAATCGCATTCCAGTTTCTATCATTCCACATGGTTCTCTTCTTCCCCTCTTCCTTGATAATTGTTATTTCTTCTGTTTCCTCCCTCTCTTCTTCCACAAATAACTGGATAGTTTACATTTTAATTCCACACCATATTCTGATTCTTATCACATCCATTCTGATTTAAGCTATATCTTTCATTCCTTTCTAACACCCCATCTAATTTATATTTTTAAAAAGGCCAATTGAAATCTTCTGGCTCCTATAGCGACCCCTTTGCATCTTTTCTGGTTATTTCATCTTTAATGTATCTATTTATGTAAACTCATCAAATGGTTTATTTAAGTGGATTAATTATATCAGTTGTTCTTCATTGAAATCTTTCAACCATCCCCTTCTCTACAGAGTGGTCAATTTAAGAATTCACTTTTGATTCTAGCTTGTTCTGTTTATAACAAAAATTTATTCAAAGAGCCTTTTTTCAAGTCAGTATGTGTCATCTGTATATTAATATACTGGTTAGCCTGTGGTGTCGATAGGTCACATCGACCACACAAATTACAATATTTGGAATATTAATTGTTCTGACGAGCTGCCATGTTTAATTCAGTCTGCCTTTGTACTTCATGCAGTGTTCATGTATATCAGCCTTTATGGTAAAATATATGTGTATATAGAAAACTTGGGAACTGTTTGTTACGTATCTTACAACCCATATCCAGAATCCCATATTGGTGACCCCAGACAAAAAGTTCTACGTCTTCTGTGACTTCCGCACCGGTCATATAGATTCAACAGGTTTCATGTCCAACACCATGGCTACATCACCAAACATTCTTTACGAAGATTTGGAGACCCAGCTCTTACGACCAGGCCAACACAACCCTCCACCATCGCTTATTTTGCAGCTAATGAACAATGATCTATGATCTTCGATGAGGATAACCTCTACTTTAGCAACTCCACAATGACCAAATGTTACGCAACTACCTCAAACAGTGAACTCAGGCTTTGTTTCACTGGATTACACACAACAAGTGAAAAGCGAAGTGGATGATCTACTAAATAGTGTGACAATTGATCACTTGTACAAAGTTCAAAGGGACCAATATTTGCACATGTGCTTCGATCCTCTACATGCCATGACATCGGTTACAGTAGTGCTGTGAGCAATGCCACCATTTGTGAAAAACACACACGCAGTCAACTATTGCCAAGCTACGCCAGCCTTGCCTTCCTCACAAATCAGTAAGACATTTTTACACAACCAGTTCGCCAGAACAAACCACCAGATTGGCAGCCCATGACCACGTGGGTATGAGTGCACCCAACATAGCCTCTTCACCCAGCAACATTGTACTATGACAGTACGACCGCTAGTGTATTATGGTCCTAGCACGAAGGGTGCATGGCCAGTGTGTGCGGAAAACTCTCATTGTTGCCACTTTAAGCTCCAGGCCCCCCCCTCCTTCCCCTCCCACACCCATGGGGGGGCCTTGATTCTGACGATACAACCACTCGCTCTTTCTGCAGTACCATCTGCATTTGCCGCACTGGCCTTCCACATCATTTCCAAGTTGGACAATGTCAATGCTATTCCTGCAATTTCCAGTCCAGTTTATGGGCCCTCATTACGTGTCACTCGCCCATTCGCTCCCATAGTACTGACCATGCCTGCCACGTGTTTTCAGGCGTTGTTCCGAACGTGTGTGCTAGTAACATTTCCGCTCCGGTGATGGCGGATCCTAGAATGAACTCTTGTGCAGCGGGACCACAGGCCTTCCAAGACACAACAAAGCCACCTTCATCTCCACCTCCTGGCCGCCTACCCAAGCTACCTCCCCTATACGAGGACAATCCATTTTCCTGATTTGCACTTGTGAAGCACGTCTTCGAGCTGCATCGAGTGACTGATGACAACTCCAAGTTCCTATGTTTGGTAACACACCTTCACGACCACTCATATTTAATTTGTGATCTCATGCTTTCGCCTCCACCATCACTGAAGTATGAGTTTGCCAAGAAAACGATATTGGACCAACTTGCCTTCTCGCTGCAGGAATTGATAATAAAGATTCTGTATGAGGAGCACCTGGGGGAGCACACTCTGTCACAACTTTGACGCTGCTTCAGGCTACTCATGAGTGAACACACAATCCCAGACTTTATGGGAAGGATGCATGCACAATTTAGAAACACCCGGCTGCACCCACCTGTCAGCCATTCCCCGCCTGACACTTACATGCCGACCACACTCAGCTCTTGCTCACACATCATGATCACTCTGTCAGACAACCCTTTCAACCCCTTTACCTCAGCCCCTTCAAAGTACTCCGGAGGGATGAGACAACATTCGACATTATGATAAAAGATCGCAAACCATTTCTCTACACAGGCTCAAGCCTGTCTTCATAGACTCCGACAACCCTCTGCCGTCCGAGTGGGACTGCCCGAGCACATGCTCTTTTGACAAATCCACTAATGAGTCCATTCAACCTAGGTTGGGTTTTCTCCTTCCAAAAATTCACCACTGCAGTTTGTGGGTTCCTCAGGCATGCCATCATCATTCCCATTAAAAGGATTTGAAGACATTTCAGCTACTAGAGGCATGGACACCCTGTCCTTCATATTGCGCTGTGTCGACAACATGTCGATTATGGTGTTAGATAATTGTGTGCTTGTATTGCTCACTGACAGCCCACACCTGACCCTCACCGACGAACTCAACGTCAAGATAGTGTACAGCTTGTCCCTCCCGCAAGAGTGCGACCCGTCGTGTGATCGAGCTTTCATTTATTCGGACGGCTCAGTCTGCATTCAGGGAAGGTATGCTCACATGCCGCCTCCTCTACCATACCGCTTCTCCCAAGTTGGCTGATGCATCATTCCCCCATGCTGGTTTTTGGATTATGAGTTGGACCAGTGGCCGCCCTGCGCACCTTCACATGCCATCCCGACAGAGATGGAGCTTCCGCTCGTGCGCCTGCCGCCTCGCACCACTCACGCCGATGCTAACACCCACATGCCCCCTCAGGTCTCATAGGCCATACTCTGTACTGCAGGAGGATGGGGGGGGGGGGGGGGGGGGGAGAAGGGGCTGTGTGGTGTCGATAGGTCACATAGACCACACATATTACAATCTTTGGAATATTAACTGCTCTGACGAGCTGCCATGTTTAATTCAGTCTGCCTTTGTACTTCATGCAGTGTTCATGTGTACCAGTCTTTATGGTAAAATATATGTGTATATACGAAACTTGGGAACTGTTTATTACATATATTACAATCCTTATCCAGAATCCCATAAGTCCAAGATAGAGCTTCCCCATGCAAAAACTTTCTTACAAACTTTATTTTAAGCAAGTCAGTCAGTAGAAAATCAACTGGGTGAAGTTTATTATCTTCTTGAAAACTTTCAGTAAGTACACTGGTCAACATCCTGTTTAGTTACTATTAAAACCTTCACTAGCAAAATTTCTGGTAGTTTTTTACAGATATTAACTGTATTACTATAACGTGCATTCACATTGATAGATACAGCTTTTTCTACCTCAACAATTTTATCATTAATCAAAAATAACAGGTATACAGTTTTCCTTTATAAGTTGCTAAGTTTACATTCAAAATTTTGATTTTTTGACCCATTTCTGATCTTAATAGATGGCTTTCTTGTTTCTTTTATATTGTACATTATTTCTAAATTTTTTCCAATTTTCTCAACTCTTACTGGGGATTTTCTTTTAACTCCAGTTACTTTGCCTCCTACAGATCAACTTATGCATTGATTTGTAGATGTTCTGATTTTACAACTGATTTGTATTTGTTTAGATACTTTCTTATTTGGGTTATATGAACATCAGTATTTAAAACTTCATTCATTAACATTTAGTTTCAGTTTGGTATTAGTGGCAACAATTTTACTACTTGAATCACTTTTTCACATTTGATTTCTACTACCAAACTGTTACTTAGATCATTTTTTTGAAGACTCAGTTCTGTCATTTATATCTCTCAGACTACTGTTTATTTAACTAAGCAAACACTGTTGTTTAGCCTTGTTTCACAATTTATTATTAATGTTATTGCACAACCTAGGTTTTGGGTTATAAGCCCATTTTCACATACATTACTGATTTCCAAAGATGATAATGCAAAGATAAACCTGATGACAAGGCAAAGATAATCTCAACTTCTTAAGGTATCGATCCATAGCTTAATCTGCAATTACATCAATGATCATATTTTTAAGAAATTACATACATTATTACACATTCACCAATTATACTACAGTGATGGACTAAAGCCCAGACTAAATCCCAAGTCGTTCTCCCAAAAATTTCTTTGAAAATCTATCATTTTATGTGAATTGGGAAACAAAATATGCTCTTTTATGGGCAAAAGGGTATACCTACAGTTGCCAAAATTTTCCATGAGAGAAAAACAAAGTTGAAATGACACTGGACTAAATTTCAGTGGCTGATTTTTCAATTTTTCAGTTCTGCTTTTTTGTTTATTAATCCTCTTCACATTGATTAAAATGTGATCTTGTCTGGAAAGAAAGGGTACTTTACAACAGGTGTAATAGTTTACACTTTGGGGAGCTTTGTGGGAAGGAGTGGAGAGTCTTTGTGCTACTGCTAGTCTGTAAGAGTGACAACATTTAACACTCACTTAAATTTTATTGCAATACTTGGAAAAATACATTTTTACATGGACTTTGTTCTGAGACATCTGGTAACAATATGAACAGCAATTCAAAAACCACAAATTAAGTATACTTTAAAACCAAGTGATATGTAAGTTTTGACACTGATTAAGTTCATAACAACATTCTCGAGAGGTTATTTAAACTTTCATTCTGGAACATACCTGCACTCATGATCTTCTTCAGAGTTGTCTTATGGATAGTCTAGTAGAGCATTTCTGACACTATCTGTTGACATCATATTGTGATAATATGAGTGGAAAACATAAGGAATCAGAGGAAGCAAATTGATAAGATCTTTTTTCTTCTCTTTACTGTTGGGGACAAGGCCTTAGTAACTCAATAAGGGCTTCAGTTCTTTGCAACCATATACCCTTCTTACCATGCCCTCTTTTTAAAGCCTGGTGTCACTTCCAAGGTACCATATCTTTGTAGAGAAGATTCCCCATATTTTCATTTGTGACTCTAATTCAGTTCACATTTTTCTGTATGAACCTCTATCCTTGGCCATGAGATTTACTCTTTTTTTATGGACACTTGAAAAATCGTAAGAAAATAAAAAATCTTACTGTTTCATTTCAAAGACTTCGCAAGGCTTTTTTTTTTTCCTTTTTGCCTTACCAGTTGAACCCAATCATGTGGTCTGAAAATAGAAACTTTTGATCTCCTTTTCAAATTTCTGGTTAGTGAATGATCTTTGCTGCACTCTGTGTGCATGTGACCTGCCACTAAAAATTTGTGGTCAATAAATTCCAATGATGGACAATCTTTAACAATGGATAACAGTGCAGTGACTGTATACAAGTAGTTGTTGTAAGACCATGTGTGTCAAAATATGCGAAGCACTGCTTGAAATTTTTTGGTTAGCCATTTAGATATTTCACCAAGAACAATGCTACCTGATCGTATCTTCAGCCAGCCTTGTCTTCACTCCACATGTAGCAGTATGCTTGCTCATCCTTGAGATTGTGGACAATCAGATTAAAACTCCAAGGTAGATGTTTGTAGGAGGTCAAAAAACTTTCAAACTGAGTGGTAGGCAGACTGCTGCATGACAAAATTGATAATTACCATATTGTTATCACTTAAAGCACTTCCCTTGTCCTTTGCTTTTGCCTGGTATGTCATGTCTACCCATTCCTGGTGAATGACCAGTTCAGTCTGTAGATCCAACTTCTGCTGTTCTGAACCATAAGAAATCTTCATCACATGTGTGACAGATATCCTCTTTTGGTTTCTTGATATGAATTTTTGTCTGATAAAAACTCTTCTGGTAGATGTCAAACTTGCAAGCTGCTTTGACTCACCACACATCAGGATGTACTCTTCATATATGTTTGAAAGTGTGTAGTGAGATGGGAGATACCTTTCTGTTGAATTTTGTCTTGTGTCATGGCTTTAGTATTATGGTATGGGAACAGGATATGAATAGCGGTATACGGAATAAACTGTCCCCACTAATATCTGCACATACATATATTTCTACAATTATCATACACATGCACACAGTACAAGGTATAAGCACAGACTGAATTAACGTGGTGGCTCGGATGAGCGACCTGAGTCCCAAAGATTAATGTTGTTTATGGTCGATACAATGTGAAGGACCGCAAGTGAGTCTTGAGGGAAGACCATGTGGGCATTGAGATTTTTGGTGGTTGTACGAGCTGGGAGACGCATGACCGGGACCTCCACCCCGACCAGGGCGGGATGCAGAGGTGGAGCGACAGGAGGCAAGTCCATCTCGAAGTCGTTCCGGCCCGAGAGCAGGTGGGTTGAATGGTAGATGGCGGGGTGTAGGTGTGGCAAGCCCGGATGCTAATTGAGCCATCTGCCGAGATGAAGGCATGAATTGTCATTGGGTCATACCCACAAGGGAGGGTGAGGCTTTGCACAACACTGACATTTAACTGGTTATTGGGTGGAGGGGCCACGGTGTCTGTGGGTAGAATGAGAACTCGGTCGTCGAGAGTGACAATTTAAATGTCGCCCATGTGTGAGGGTACATTGCAGAGCAGGGTTGCTGTGGGAGAGGGTGTCTCCATTGTGATGAGGTAGCAGCGAAACCCGCACATGGGGTGGAGGATGATGTGTCTGAGAATCCTGCAAAAGGCAACGGGGAGGTGTCGGGTGAGCAAAACAGTGAGGTGGCCCGAGGACAAACATTGTCAGACTCCACAGTGGGAGGGAGACTGGAGGGAGAGTCATTAGCAGAATCAGACTGAGCTAGAAGAGGGACGTCAGGGTCCACGAATGCTGGTTTGAGTTGGTGTAATGAAACAGTTTGCGGACTGTCTTTGACGATGATGTCAAAAGTTGTATCGTCCCACCAGAGGACTTTAAAGGGGCTGAGATAAGGTGGTTTTAGAGGTTGTCAGACTGAATCATCTCTCAGCATTACATGAGAGAAAGTGTTAACAGTGATTGGCACGTAAGTGTCTGGAAGGGACTGGCTGATAAGTGGGTGCAGGGATGAATGTTTGAAGTGGGTGTGCATGCGACTTATGAAATCTGGGGAGGGGGCAAAGTCTTCAGGTACTTGAGGCTGAATGAGTTCCCCTGGTAGGACGGGGCTCTCCCCAAAAACAAATTCTGAGACAGTTCCCTGTAAGTCTGGCTTGAAAGTTGGATTTAGGCTGAGCAGTACCCATGGAAGTGCTTCAGACCAGAGGCAGTCGTGGCACCTGAGCACCATTTTTAGAGTGCAGTGTCACCATTCTACTAACTCGTTGCTTTGTTGGTGGTAGGCTGTGGTGTGAATTTTCTTTATGCGACAGATGTTACATGGTGAACAGGGAAGACTCAAACTGCTGACCCTGGCTGGTGGTGATGGTGGTCGGACAACTGAACCTAGCAATCCATGAGGAGATAAAACCCTTGGCCAAGGAGACCTTGGGTAAGGGGACTGCCTCTACCCAGCAGGACATGCAGTCAATTGTGGATAGAATGAATCTGTGGCCCTCTGACGGTGGAAGAGGACCAATAAGATTGATATGTACATGACAAAATTGTCCTGGAGGGATGTTGAACTTGCCCAGTGGTGGGGTGGTGTGGTGGCGGATTTTGTTGCTTTGGCAGGGGATGCAACTGCATGCCCAGGTCTGGCAGTCCCGTTTTATATTTTTACAATCAAAATGCTCGGAGATGCGCAGTGTAGTGGCCCAGATGCCAGGGTGAGCAAGGTTATCCAGAGCGTTGAAGGCCTGCAGGCGCAGGGGTGGGGGGAGCGGATGTAAGGTACCAGTAGAAGAATTGCACCACACCTCAGCCACAACACTGGGGAATTTAGCTTTAGTAAACAAGGGATGTTTGAGGGTCCATGAGGAGAGCTTGAGATTCCTCATCAGAGACTTGTAGGGCAGCCAGGTTAGATAAGTCAATGATGCATGAAATAGTATTAATCCATGAAAAACAATCCATGACAATGTTGCCCATGCCTTTGATGTAGTGAATGTCAGTTGTGAATTGGGAGACTAGATCAAAGACAGAAATGCTGAGGGGGTGGGTCCTCGTGGGGGAGGGGGAGGGGTGTTGCAGAAAGTGACTGCAAGTGGTTTGTGATCTGTGAGGATGAAGAACAAGCGACCCTTCACGTTGGGGTGGATGTGTTTGACGGCTTCGTTGACCACAAGGAGTTCTCTGTCGAAAGCAGAGTATTTCTTCTGAGCTGTTGATAGTTTTTTAGAGAAGAAATGAAGAGGGGAAACCATGTCTGCCTTGTGTTGCTGTAGTAATACTCCCACTGCAATGTCACTGGCATCCATAGTGATGAACTATTCGGCTGAGGGGTCGGGATGGGTGAGTGTCATGACATGAGCTAATGAAGTCTTTAATGCATTGAAAGCCTCCAGAATAGGTGCATTCCAGTGAACGGGTTTGAGTCCTGAAGTCTGTTTACCCGTCAGTGAGTCTGTCAGCGGGGCCTGCACGGCGGAGGCAGAAGGCAGGTGACAATGGTAGTAATTTATTGTGTCCAGGAAACGTCAGAGTTCTTTGTAAGTAGCTAGGGGCAACAGTGAAGTGATGGCATGCATGCAAGATTTGGGAGGCTGTATTCCATCTGTGGAGACGGTGTAACCCCTGAAAGTGACGGAAGGCTAATGCAACTGGAATCTTTCTTTGTTGATCTTGATTCCATTGGAGTTCGAGGTCTGGAGGACCATGGATAAATGATTTTCATGTTCCTCAGCTGATTTGCTGAAAATGAGTATGTCTTCCAGATATGTGAAGCAAAACTCAAACTGTTGTAAGATGGAGTCAATGAAATGCTGCCACATTTGTGCCACGTTTTTTAGGCCGAATGGCATGAAGCTGTATTGGAACAAACCAAGCGGCATGATAATAGCTGTTTTAGGGATGCCTTCCAGCACTATGGGAATCTGGTGGTAGGCACGTTAACAGTCAATAACCCAGAAGATTGTAGCGCCTGATAACATATCAGTGAAATCATTTATGTTAGGCACGGGATAATTGTCCGTGACAGTATGAACGTTTAAATGCCTGTAGTCGCCACACATTCGGAAAGAACCATCATGTTTGAGGATGAGGTGGATCAGTGAAGACCAGTTGCTGTCTGATGGTTGCAGGATAGCTGCCTCCAGAAGTTTGTTAATTTGCTGCCGGGCTGTGCGCAACTTAATAGGTTTGAGGCATCTAATCTTTTGCCTAATAGGAGGGCCAGCAGTGGTAACTATCTTGTGTGTCATTCCGTCAGTGACAGAAGAAACTGAGAACTGCACATGGGACTGATCAATGTCCCGACGTGAAGTTTTTGGGTGGGTAGAGCACGACAAGGCATAGCCGTTCGTGTGAGTGAGTTCTCCCCGCACATTGAAAACGTGCCCTTTACTGTCAGACTATAAATTATTGGTGGAACTTATGGAAGATCACTGTGGCGTGTATGATGCCCCTGGAAGGTGAAACACCAAAAGATGTACTTGAACTGAAGTGGTCGAAAAGTTGAGCAACAGGTCGGGGGGGGGGGGGGGGGGGGGGGGGGGGAGCAAGGAGAATTTTGCACATGAAAATGTCCATGGTTAGACTGCAAATGAAGCAAAATCGGAACAGGTCATGGTTGATAGTAGGCATGTGCATTTTGCACAAATGGCAGTATTGCACACGGCATGACAGTAACTGTTGTTGCGGCCCGTTAAGAGTCAAAGTACGTGTGTGAATGTAGATCACTTTGAACATCATATGATTGATCAGTAGATACACAGTTATGAATATTATCCACTTCAAACTTCACATGTTGGAGAGCACAGTCCAGTGACACAAAACCCGAGTCCATTGTTTAAGCTAATGGTGTAGCACTCGACTGTTGTAGAACAACAAAGTTTGAGGTTAACGTGGTTGGAGATCACAAATCAGTATGCCATTGGCAAAGCATTGAAGGGGCCTGGCAGTCATAGTTTAGCTTCCAAATCTTTGAACAAAGCATTGGGTGTGGTAACCATGGTGGCTTGTGCATAACCTGTTGATTTACAACACCCGGTGCAGAAGTCACGGAAGACATAGAAACTTCGGGATCACCAGTATGGGAACAGGATATGAATATCATTATACAGAATAAACTGTCCCCACTAATATCTGCACATACATATATTTAGACAATTATCATACATGTGCACACAGTACAAGGTATAAGAACAGACTGAATTAACATGGTGGCTCGGATGAGCGACCTGAGTCCCAAAAACTAATGTTGTCTATGGTCAATATGATCTATCGATGCCACAGTGGTATCGAGAGTATGTGCTTCCTGGCATTGTCAATTTTTGAATCAGCAATTTTTTTTCTGTTTGGTAGGTGGATTTATCCCTTTATTATCTCTATCAGTAATACCAGAGCATGAAGCTTGTATTTTTGAAACAACAGTCACTACACATTTGTAACTGAAATCAAAGTCCTCATTAGACATGCTTTACAAAGAGGAAGCATTTGTTCATTGGTCCTCAACTGATTCTTGTGGGTTATGAATCTTGTTTTCAGTTTGTTGATATCTTCAGCTATCTTTCTTTCTGACTGCTTTTCTGTAGTTTTAATAAGGTTAGCACCATAGAAAGTATACCTAGAGTAATCATCCATATTCCAAAATTCTTGAAACATTCTTCCCCCTTTTGTTGTCCACAAAATGCTCTGTACATTAAAATTTACATTCACTCAGTTCTTTACATTGTTTGGCTTGCTTGTAGTGTACACATTTCCTCTACTTCTACTCTGTTTTCTGGTAATATTTGTCTCCCATGTTTTACTCTTGATGCTTAACTTCTCTTTCTTTGCATTCCTATTGTAGTTACTTCTTCATTGCCTACATCATGTAATGCAGATGGAAATGTTCACTGAGCATCAGCTCTGTTGTTTCTCCACTTCTTACACTTCTTATTCCTTGGAGTTCCTATTATAGTATCATTATCTGTTGAGCTATTGGAATTACTCTTGCTCGTATGTCGGATCTGCATCAGAGTCATCAGAACTGAACAAAATATTCAAGATGTCACCAGGCAATGATGAAGCTGGATTTGAATCTAATAAAGAAAACAAAGTATGGCTAAGCATTTTAAGATTGTCAAAATTTATTGGGAGTCATTTAAGAATATTGTTTCAAAGGGGTAACATCTATGACATACTGATACCCCTGCAGATAACAGCAAATAGCCTATAAAGATAATAGCAGAAACTCTGGCCAAGGGTGTTTGACAGTGGCTGCAGCATATCCTGGTAGTTGTAAATGAATACTAACAAATTGTCATATGTAAATAAACATAGGAGAGCTTACTTGAAAGATAGCTTCTGTTTGTTCATGAGCTGAAAATGACTGGTAGAGGTGTTATTTGTGCCATATATGGTTGCAGTAATTACCAGCAACAAAGTGATTAAAAGTGTGTCTACAGATTCTTGAGGAATAAAGAAATATAAGTATTAATCTAAATTTGTGGTTAGTGTCTTTCATTGAGTTAGTTGTACTTCTTATAATTGAGAAAGTTATTATTTCTAATTTCTTTACTGAGTAAAGTGGTGATTGTTTTGTCGTGAGGAGACTTTCACACAAAATTTAACAAGAAGTACTGGTTTGCAATTGCTCAAGTGAGGTTAATGTCAGATCCATGGGATCCGAGCGGAGTCACTTCTGTCTCCCAGGGATGTTAATGTTCTGTGTTAATGGTGGAGTGACGACCATCAGATCCATAGTTGTTTTTGGTGTTTCTTCTGTACTATTTTTCCTGCACCGAATGCCCTTCAAGTCTTAAACTATTCAGTAATCTATTCTTGAATACTTACAGTATCCTATTATCCACCTTTAGAGAGACATATAAGTTGACCAGTTTTGTTTCTGCATCCTTGTCTTTACTTCGCTGATAAGCAATAGCTACTGCAAGTCATTGATATCAAGGCCATACTGCTACTTGTAGTAATAGCAATAAGTGATTGTATCACTAGTCATGGTCTCATATGGGTTATGTGGCTCCTGTTCCATGCTATGTCATCAACTCGATAAATTTTGTTGTTATATCGAGTCAGGACTGAAGCACCTATTACTATTTTCATAGTATGCTCCTTAGAATCAGTTGGATGCCAATTTCATATATCTGCTATTACATCCAGAACAGTCTGTGTTCTCAGTACTCAGCTGTTGGTGCCTGATAAGTATTTAAGTCACCTGGATGCTCCACTCTAGTCAGCAGTGGTCCCAAATCCCAGCATCAGCATAGAGTTTGGAAGAAGTCATCCGAAGTATTTAAGTCGCCTGCAGGCTCCGCTCTAGTCAGTGGTGATCTCTAATCCCAGCATCAGCAAATCGTTAGGTCTTAATTTGGCCTAAGATATTCTTGGAGAGGAATCAAGGAATATTAAGTTAATAGAAAATAGAATTTTATATGAATTATTACATAATAGTGATAACATGATACATAAATTTTACCCTTTGTGAGATATAATGTAAATGGGAGTGTTTGTATCATTTTTGGAAGCGGAGGGTACTGTAAATACAAGCATGACTAACACGAATCACACACCCCACCTATCAGACAACTCTCATAGACAAGTGAAACTGATTCTTCATAATTTGCCATTCCATAGGTGTTGTTAAGATTTTCTTTGGGGACTTCAAAGGTGAAGGTGGGAATGTCCATTCTTTAGGAGGCGTTTAACATCATACCTCCTCCGGCTTCTCATTCAAGTACCGGTGAAATAGGGATGCTGGGAAGGGGGTTGGGAAGGGTTTTCCTGTCTTTGGGGCTATCTTCTTCCTCTTCTTCAATCATAGCAACCGTTTCTACTTTTTCCATTCTTACTTCTCATTTGAGTACCGGTCTACCTTTCCTCTTTCCATATGCATATACTTCTATCGCTGAAGTCCTTCTTATTTTCCTTGATTTCCAATAACCTTCAACTTATTTCACATATGTAGGCTGAAGAATCAGGATACACAAACACACATCTACATACACGCAAAGTTACACTTAAACACAAATGGGAGAGTTACGAATTAGACACCTGAAGTGATGTCAAAACTGCCAAGGGATGTAGGGGAATAAAGATATATGTACATCTGAGTAGATGCACATACTACATTGTTGATATGTGATGGTTCTGGGTCATTATTTTTTGTCACTCTCAATATATATTTATATCTAAAAACAAAGATGATGTGACTTACCAAATGAAAGTGCTGGCAGGTCGACAGACACACAAACAAACACAAACATACACACAAAATTCAAGCTTTCGCAACAAACTGTTGCCTCATCAGGAAAGAGTGGAAGGAGAGGGAAAGACGAAAAGATGTGGGTTTTAAGGGAGAGTGTAAGGAGTCATTCCAATCCCGGGAGTGGAAAGACTTACCTTAGGGGGAAAAAAGGACAGGTAAGTCTTTCCGCTCCCGGGATTGGAATGACTCCTTACCCTCTCCCTTAAAACCCACATCCTTTCGTCTTTCCCTCTCCTTCCCCTCTTTCCTGATGAGGCAACAGTTTGTTGCGAAAGCTTGAATTTTGTGTGTATGTTTGTGTTTGTTTGTGTGTCTGTCGACCTGCCAGCACTTTCATTTGGTAAGTCACATCATCTTTGTTTTTAGATATATTTTTCCTATGTGGAATGTTTCCCTCTATTATAATCAATATATATTTACACGTATATAAAGACAGGAGAATAACAATCAATGCATGTGCCGTGCTAGTCCTTTGAGAAAAGGCACAGTATCTACTGTGAGTTGGTAAATACAGGTAGACATAGCATCTACTACGCGTGGGCATGATATCTGTCTATACAGGAGGAGTGAGGAGTGAAAGAGGACTCTAGGGTATTAGAGGGAGTATTGGAAAGTAGAGTTAAGGTGTAAAGTAGATTTGTAATTTTACCAGAGAATATTTAAGAACAGTATACATAAATATGTATACTAAGGCAATGAACCAGGAGGCCTACTCAATTGGATGAGAAAAAGGGTGGTTAGGCAGACCTATGAAAAGCTGACCTATACTGTGCAGACAGGGGCACCAAGAAGGGGATTGACCTGTACCATAGGAGGATAGGAATAAGAAAGGAGCATACCTACCAAAACAGAAGGAGAAAGGGATGAACCCATGTAAGATATAGGTACTGTTCCTAAAGGGAAAAAGGGCAGTATCATGACAGAAGTCACACATTTAAAGGAAATAGTCTGATAAGTTTGAATTCTGTGCATCAACAGCCTTTTTATATTTTAGATTTACAAGTGTCAGAAGAAGGGAACACTTTTATTCTACCCAGAGTTCCTCCAGATGACAATAAGTAACGAATAAGTAAACACTTAGAAAAAGTAGCATGGGAAGTAAGAACAAAGTAGTAGAGTATTAATGAGTTATGTACACCTGGAATTTACGATTGGAAGAGGAATGGAAAACAAAAATTTGGTTCTCACAAATTTTTGGAGATTGAAAAGAGGTAACTCCAACATGGATAATTATAATTGTGGTAAAATATGCACAGTTACTAATAGAAAAAGATGTACTGTTAAAAGATAAAGAATTATCTCCTGTGAGATTATTGTACATAATGAATATGTATAAAATATCATGTGTTCGAGCTAAGGGGAGGGATATGTAGTGCCTCAAGAATTTCAGTGTAAATTCCAGAAACACTTGGCCTTCCACCATCTTGAACACCCAATATTTTAGGTACGAGTGCAGGAGAGTGAGAACATTTTTACCGATCCACCTGTTTCTATGTGCAGGTCGGAAGTTTGTTATTATAAGACTGTAAGAGGGGCGAGTCACTGATGACAACAAGTGTTTGCCACCAGCACCACAGAAGACATGATGAAAATCCAAGAAATAATTATGTAGTATTGGCTCTGAGCACTATGGGACTCAACATCTATGGTCATCAGTCCCCTAGAACTTAGAACTACTTAAACCTAACTAACCTAAGGACAGCACACACATCCATGCCCGAGGCAGGATTCGAACCTGCGACCGTAGCAGTCGCGCGGTTCCGGGCTGAAGCGCCTATAACCGCTCGGTCACCGCGGCCGGCAATTATGTAGTATTCTTCGGTGTGTTTGTGTCTGTGTTGATTGTAAAAAGACTAATGAATAATTGAATATAGATTTCTATGCACATTCATGTATTGTACTTGCTCAAGACTAGAGATTTTTATCTTACTTCACGTCTTATCTCTGCATGAGACAGGACGCATGTGATGTCCATAAATTATTAGATTGTTACTATGAGATTGAATGTGTGTTTTATTGGGTCTGACATTTAAAGACACCAGTTGGCTTGCCAAAGTTTAATTACTTATGTGAAAAAGAGTAAATGTTGCTTTGTGTTGAGAGCTGAAAATATACCAAGAATGAACTGAAAGTGTTCCACGAGTACAAAAATTATTTCAAGAATAGAGAAGTAGCTTAATAAACTCCAGTAATCCGCAGTAGTCTTCAGAGAAGAAGGTTTTGGGAGATCATAGCTGACTACCCAGAGAAGAGAACCATCTGCACACAATATGTAAATCAACTGCGAGAGTCATGTGAGTCTTGCACCTCAGTACCACACTGCCTCATGTTGTCCAGAAAAATGTTAGACATTGTTTCTGTGCAAAATTTGCGTTTGTTGACTGAAGATCAGAAATTGTATTGAAATGTGTGAGGGACTTCTTTCTGCTGTTAATGACCATAAAAACTTTCTTAAGAACATCATAACCAGCAGTGAGATGTGGGTGTACAGATTGAAACGAAGATGCAGTCATCGCAGTGGGTGGGCAAAGGGTCACTTCATCCAAAAAAAGCAGGCACGAGTCAGTCAAAGATCAGGGTGATGTTGGTTGTGTTATTCAACTGAAAAAGAATTATCCATCATGAATTTGTGCCAGGAAGTCTACCAGGGAATTCTAGCATGCATGGGGGATGCTGTGCACAGGATGAGGCCTGAATTTTCGTAAAACCAGAGTTGGCTGTTGCATCATGACACTTCCCCAGTTCACGCATCACTCCTTGTCTGCAGCTATCTAGCAAAACACCACATTCCCATTGTCCCCCGTCATTGTATTCTCTGGACCTAGACCCAACAGACTTTTTCCTGTTTCCCAAACTGCAAAACACATTGAAAGGACATCATTTACAAACCATAGAGGAGATACTGGACAATGTGACACGAAACCTGCATGTCATCCCATGAAATGTGTTCCAGGAGACGTTCCAAAACTGGAAGAATTGATGGAACAGTGTATAGCCAATAGAGCAGACTATTTTGAATGGGACAGTAAATAAAATGTTGTACAATAAGCAATAAAGCTGATACAGCAAAAGTTTGGTTTTTGTTTGAACACACCTCATACTAAGTTTTCTAATAACATAAAGAATGAAGTCAATATTTTTGTGGTTGTTATGTGCACTTTAAGTATTTATTGACACTTTTTCTGAGAATATAATCATTTTAAAATATACTTATGTATAACTTTTATTACTTGTCAGGGCAAACTGGAGTTATCAAATTGCTCTATTAGCTATCATGAGTCGGGTTTTAAGTTGGAGCTTTTTATACTTGCTAAGCAATGAAGCTTGTAAATAAAAGTCAGTTGTTTATTGCATGTAATTACGTATTACAGTAGTTGTCTTTGCAATGGTACAATCGTAACTCTGATTTTATTTATAATAATTATTTGAAGTCCAGTATTTTAGAGGTGTTAACTTACAACTAGCAAGGAAACTGATAAACTCGGCAGAACAAAACTTTGAAACTGTCTAAGCCAAAATTATTTCAGTAGGATTTTTTATTATGGTGTGAAATTTGAAAGCACTGTAACATTATTTTCCTAACTGAAGTAAATACAGCGTCAAATAATTGTTGCTTTTCCAACTACTGTGTGTTTTGAACATAGTTTGATATCATTATAGCTTTTTAACATCAATGTAATAATGAATTGTGAAAGAGGTAGCTTTTTCTTAGCACTCCTAATCAACTGAATGTGCTGATGTGGAATGTATAGGGCTTGACTTAGTTGCGCTCCTTCTGCCTTTTTCAGGTATCATATGTACTCCATCTCCTTCCTTTTGTGTATGTCTTTTTCTGAAGTATTTATGGGTAATTGACTTAATTTTCTAGAATTTATGCAAGATGTACATATACATGACAGTTGTATACCTACACTGATCAGCCAGAACATTATGACCACCCACCTAGTAGCTGGTATGTCCACCTTTGGCAGTGATAACAGCAGCAACACATCATGGCCTGGTAGCAATGAGGTCTTGGTAGATTGATGGAGGGAATTAGCATCACATCTGCACACACAAAAGTCACCTAATTCCAGTGAAGTCTGGGGATGGGGGGGGGGGGGGGGGACTATGAGCTCTGACGTCATTTTCAATCACATTGACCAGGTTCAGATCTGGCAAGTTGGGAGACCAACACATCAAGTGGAACTTGCCATTATGTTTCTCAAACCACTCATCACATTCGGGGCCTTGTGACAGGATGCAGTATCTTGTTGAAAGCAGCCACTGCCTTCGGAAAACATGATCGTCACGAAGGAGTGTACATAGTCTGCAACCAGTGTACAATACTCTTTGGCCATCATGGTGCCCTCCACAAGCTCCATTGGATCCAATGATATCCACCTGATTATTCCTCAGAGCATAATGAAGCCATGACCAGCTTGTTTCCACTCCGCAGTACAGGTGTCAAGGAGCTGTTCTCCTGGAAGATGATAGATTCCCACCCTTCCATGAGCATAATGAAGAAGTTTTTGGGATTCATCAGTTCATGCAATGCTCTGCCACTGCACCAATGTCCAGAGCTAAAGGTCATGTGCCCGTTTCAGCTGTAGTTGTCATGTCATGGTGTTAATGTTGGCACATACAAGGGTTGTCAGTTATGGAGGCCCATTGTTAGGAGTGTTCACTGCAATATGTGTTCACACACACTTGTACCCTGCCCAGCCTTAAAGTCTGGTGTTAGTTCTGCCACAGTTTGCTGCCTGTCCTATTTTACCAGTCTGCTCATCCTATGACATACAATATTTGTAATGAGGGTAGCTGCCCAACCCCACAACGTCTGGATCGGGTCCCTCAGTTTTGCAACATAGCACTCCTAGAACCCCTGACAAGTCCTGCAGTTTCTGAAAGCTCTTGCTGATACTCCAGGCCGTCACAATCTCCTCTCAATTAAGCTCAAACAGATCACATGCCTTCCCCATTTTACACATGGACAGCATGCTAACTGATATTATACGCACCATGCATGTGTCCTCAATAGATGATGCTGCTATCATCTGGACAGATTTATATCGATATTAGGTCAGTTGTCATAATGTTCTGGCTAACCAGTGTATTTTGTCATTGAGGGCGGCAAATGTCTTAATGATATATAAATTCTATAGAATTGTCTTTGTGTGAATTCACCATTTTAGCAATAAATTTGTACACCTGAAGTAAATTTGATGGCCCCTTTGCTTCCATCTTCCTCATGTAACAAGGTCCATGTTTCGTCTTGTAGTCAAATATTGTCAGATTGTAAGTAGACAACTAGGTAACTGAGATATCCTCCTTACGTGTTGGAAGCACTGACTGTAGGTCATACACAAAAATGATCACATTGGGGTCTGGATTCAGTTTATCATGTTCCTTTTTAAACTCTTGTAAGGTTCTTCTCCTGTTGGTGTAAATGATACTTGTCATTTGTTTTGCTGCTTCCTAATGTCATAAGTTCTCTAAAATATTTTTATCTATTTATTTATTTGATGATGCATGGCTACAATAGCTTAAGAATTATCATATGAACCTAAGTATATGGAACATTTAATACTTAGTGACAAGTTTTATGTCATTTTAAATGTAAATATGCTTGAGGCTTCTTTTTTCTGTGGAAGGTAGATTACTATACCTGTTCTTATTTTGTAAATAATTATTGTTTATACTTGTTTTCTGATGTGTTACACTTTCCAGAAGATCTCCTCACTATGGATCAATTTGAATGAGAAGTACATCTAATCATCTAATCTAATCAGCTTTTCTGACCACTATGCAGAACTCACATAAATGCGTTTGGAGCATGAAAAAAGATATATTGAATTCAAAGCTGAATATTTTTAAAAACAGAGCTTCATTATGCTTACCATTCTTTTTGCAATCTTCAACGTAGCCTCTGTAGATGCTCGCAACAGTTCTTCCTCTTCCTATAAACTCACGGGATGTCTTTGCTTGTAGACAATGATGCTCAAAGTGAGTGATTAATCTAATGTGAGATTGCATGCCATTTTTAATTTTGTTGTCAACTGAGGTATGATTATCTTGTTTGCTCCAGAGATCCTCTAGTGGAAATTCCTCTTTAATTTTTCCAGAGGTATTTTCAACTGTTCATCAGTTAACATAAAAAACAGACACAAAAAATGTTTACAGACTCTCAGTTATTGTCCATTCTTTTCAGAATAGAATGCTTGTTTCAGCTTTTTATTTTTCTTGGAATATTTATATTGGGGCTTTGTTTCATAAGTGTGGTGTACAATATATTCCCCTTACTTAGACAAATCTCCTCTCTTCCAGTAGTTTGAAAAGACCTATCTCCTGTTGTCTTCATGGTAGCTTAGTGCTTCTAGATTGTATGATACATACCTAGTGAGTCATGGACAAAGTAACAAACCTTTCATTTCATGAACAGTTTTAGATATTGAAATGGGGTTTTTGGCAAATGATGGTATGTTAAGGGGCACATATTTTGGAATTAAATAAAGAATTTTAACTTTTCTATTGATAGATATATTGAAGCAAGTATGATTTTTTTAAAAAGAATAATCTTATTTTTCTAATGGCACTCAAAAACACTTGAAAAGATGAGTACAGTGATGCAATGTGTGTTAATTTTGAGGCTGAAACTCTTCACAAAAGAATCTGAGAAATATTCTAAACCTGAAAAGCAAGTCATTTTAAATTGGCTACTGTGTTGTAAACATGCCCATGTCAGGTTATATTACTGTGTAAAGCCTTTTGACTATTTACTTGTCTGCCACTTCAACATTTCTTGCATGCAAACATGTACACCAATCAGGAGACATGAGACTTGCTAGTTTTATACCATAAATGTTAAATTCTGTTGAAATGGTAATGGAAAACCACCTGGCAAAACTGTAGTTGTTTCCACAAAAACCTGGAAACATACGAGGTGTGGCTAGAAAAAAACCAGACTAGTACTGGTGAAACAATAAAACGAATGCAATAAGGCTGAAAGTCGTGTGGCCTGTCACGTGACTCTCACTCCGCCTACTGCTCGAGTTTCATCTGCCTCCTGCACTCAGTCTGCCCGTGGCGTCTGTTTTAAGTAGTTGACATTTTGTCTGTGCTTCGGAAAATGTTGAGTGTACAGAAAGAACAGCGTGTTAACATCAAATTTTGTTTCAAACTAGGAAAATCTGCAAGTGAAACGTTTGTAATGTTACAACAAGTGTACGGCGATGATTGTTTATCGCGAACACAAGTGTTTGAGTGGTTTAAACGATTTAAAGATGGCCGCGAAGACACCAGTGATGACACTCGCACTGGCAGACCATTGTCAGCAAAACTGATGCAAACATTGAAAAAATCAGTAAACTTGTTCGACAAGATCGCCGTCTAACAATCAGAGCAGTGTCTGAGTTAACAGGAGTTGACAAGGAAAGTGTTAGGCAGATTCTTCATGAAAGTTTCAACATGAACAAAGTGTGTTCAAAAATGGTTCCAAAGTGTCTCACAATTAAACAGAAGGAACGCCGAAGAATGATTTGTTCTGAGATCCTGGAAAACATTGAAAGTGATCCCACCTTCTTACAAAATGTTATTACTTGCGATGAATCGTGGTTTTTTACTTACGATCCCGAAACTAAACGCCAATCGATGCATTGGAAACTCCTGGTTCTCCACGACAAAAAAAAGCACGAACGTCAAAATCGAAATTCAAGACAATGATGATTGTTTTTTTGACATCAAAGGGATTGTGCACATTGATTGGGTACCAGAGGGACAAACAGTGAATCAGCATTACTACATTAGCGTCCTGGCTACCCTACGTGAGCGAGTACGGAGAAAACGGAACGATTTGTGGAGAAAAGAGTCATGGATCCTTCACCAAGACAATGCCCCAGCTCACAGTGCGTTGTCAGTGAAGACGTTTTTGGCAAAACACAATATTCCCATCTTAGATCATCCACCCTACTCACCTGATTTGGCCCCCTGTGACTTTTTTCTTGTCCCTAAAGTCAAGTCAGCTTTGAAAGGAACTAGATTTGAGACTGTTGAAGCAGTAAAAGAAAAAGCGACGGAAGTAATGTATGGACTTACCGAAAATGATCTGCAACATTGCTATGAACAGTGGAAAATTCGTATGGAGCGGTGTAGAGACCGAGGAGGAGAGTACATTGAAGGAGATAACATGAATTTGTAAATAATTGTAAATAAATGTTTTTTCCAGCATCAGTCCGGTTTTTTTCTAGCCGCACCTCGTATACAAATTTGAAACAGCTTTCCTTAGTCCTATCTGATGCACCAGAAGCTAGCATATTGCATAGTTCCATACAGAAAAATCATAGCTTACCCTGTATCTACATCATACAGGAAATGAGGTTTCATTTTAGTAGTATAGGCCTTTATTGCTCCATCAACATATAATGACAGAGCCTGGCTTGAGAGCTCGGCTTGGCATTGTTTCCATTGCAATAATCAACTCTGGCTGCATTGATTCCCAGTTTTAGTGCATTTCTTAGTCTCTGTTGTGAAACTTTTCAATGTCAATATATCTCAGTTGATACCAGAGTTCAGAGCATTATCTAAAAAAAAAAAAAAAAAAAAAAAAAGTGCTCCTCAGGAAACTATCAATTGCACAAAATGTCATTTCAAAATCTGGAACGAGTCAGGAAATAAAAGAGGTGTTAAATGTCATATGTGACTCACCCCCTGACCAATGTGATCAGAAACAGTGGTCATGAGTTGTGCTTGTGTTATTGTGTGTGTCTTTTGACTTCAGAAGAAAACCTATTCGCTGAAAGCTAAGATGTGTAGCAGTCTTCCTGTTGTGCCTGTCTGCAACTCAACATCTGCTCTGTAAGGTGAGTAGTAATCTATCCTTTTCATAATGTTGTTATTCCATCATGAGCTTTCCTTTGTTTGATGAAGGACTTTGTATGAGAGCATACTCTGCTTTTGAATGTGACTGTCTGCTACTCAACACTTTCTCTGCGTGGTGAGTAGTATTTTGTCCAAATTCATACTGATTTTATGCCATGCCAGATTTTTTGTTATTTAACTTCAGCCTACTGATGTCCCTTTTCAAGTTCTGTAACTGATATACATAATTAACCCCTGGGATGCCATCTATGTTGTTCCTGGTTAAAATATCCTCCTTACTGCTACTTACTAGAGATACAAGTGTGTGACTATTTTACCTCTGGAACATTTTACTCAAGAGAATCACTAAACCATACAGTTGAGCTGCATGTCTTTCACAAATATAATGGCTGGAGCTTCCCTTTGTTTTTAGCTGTGCTGCAGTACCAAAGTAACAGTGTCATGTTGTGTAGTATTTGATAGCCAGTTTAGACAACCATCCAGACTGATGTCCCTGCAATTACTGGTATTGAAAATTCTGTCTCCCCTCTTCAGGAACCACCAGTTACTCTAGTCTAGGGTCACCAGTTCTCCTGTATTTCCCAAGATCTCCCATAATATAGCTATATCTTTTAAATCCTCCCAGCTCTCTTACTGATCACCTGTTTCTCCCACATATTTCATCAGTATTCAGTGTTGTAAGTATTAATCGAGCAAAATACTATCCATAGTTCACACTTCATGACAGACAGGTTTCAAAAAGTTTTTTACAATAATCAGTACTATTGTTGACATAGTCTGTTTTTCGTTTGTGCTTCTACTGAAAGAAGACTGTCTTGCTCAAGGTAATCCGAGGAGCATTGGAAAAATGACATAGTCTAACCCTGTAGAAGGGCCATTGAGTGGGGGATGTTTACTTGTTTCTTGGCCAACTCTGGCAACTCACATATGTGCTTGTCTTGTACCAATCACCAGCTGCGGTACAAATACCACACAGAAGTACTAAGGAATCAAGGAAGAGGATTACATATAGATACATTCAGGTTTAAGCATGCTAGTTGTGTTATTTATTTCTCAATTGACTCCCACAACACACCATCATTTTGCAACATTTTAAAAGAGATTTTTCTCTTTATGAAAAATAAGTGGACTTTTCAGACAAACAGTAGCAGCAGCCTCAAACTGATTTATTCAGAGCTTATGACTGAAATCAATTTTGATTATAACTGCAAAGAATTATTTTTAATTTGCTCAGGAAGATACAAAATTGCAGAGTTCTGCTACTTCTATAAATATGTGGTGGAAAATATACATGTGAAAATTTGTAAGACTTTATTATGATTAAATTTATGTGATAAATGAATAAACTGTTTTGTTTAGAGTAGATTAGATTCATTTTCATTCCATGGACCCAAAAATTATGGTATTCTCATAGGTGTGGAAGATGTCAGAAAACATAATACAACAATGATATTTAGAACACTTGAGTGTAATAGTAATTCCCAAATTAACATCCCAAATGAATCTTATTATGTCCTTTTTCCATTCTAAAATCTTTCATTTTTTTTAGTTTCTGGAGTTACTGAAACTTAATAGTAAGAAAAATATGTCAGTATTTTTATACTTGTATCTCCATTGCCCCCCATTCCAAGAAAATGTAACATAGTTCAGTAGCTGAAATTTATCGCTACCAAATCTCCCTTAAATGTTCATTAAAATCATGGTCAGATGTTGGTCATATCCCTTAAAACCATGATCAAATGTTGAGCACCCTACTCTAGTCTCTCCACTGATACCTATCTGAAGTGCTTACAGCTGTGGTTTCACTGCTCGTTATATAGGATGTAGCAATTATTTTCATCTATTACTGCTAAGAATATTAATGTGGTTTACACATTTCACTTTGGCATAAATATTCCACCCAATGAAAATTTAGATAGGTGGCAGTGCACGTGCTGTTAGAGGAAATTTAGGAGGATACAGGCTGACTTGGATCAATTTCTGTTCCATGTCATGAATAGCAGCTTGCTCCAAATATGGAAAAAAGCAAGTTAATGAAGATGAGAAAGAAAAACAATCCTGCAATTTTCATATACATTATTAGTGATGTGCTACTTGACACAGTCCTGTTGATATCTACATGTGACATTGTAAAGGGATGTGAAATATAACAGGCACATAAAGTCAACTGTAGGGAAGATGAATGGTCAGCTTCGGTTTATTGGGAAAATTCTAGGAAAGAGTAACTCATCTACAAAGGATATAGTGTACAGAACACTTGTGCAACTAAAGTACTGCTCTTGTGTTTGGGATTCCCACCACACTGGGCTACAGGAAGACACTGACACAATTCAGAGGCAAGCTCCTGCATCTATAACTGACAGATTAGATTAACATGTGAGTATTATGGAAATATTCCATGAACCAGAATGGGAATCCTTGGAGGGAAGTAGTTAATCAGCAAAAGCATATTTAATATGGAGCCAGAAATTTAAAAAATGAGGCTACAGAAGATTCCGTGAGAGAAATGCTGCTATTCAATAGAAAATTCATTGATGAAATGATAATTTGAGCAAGGGGTTACTTAAGTGTTAGTACTTATTGTATGCATATATAACAAAATTGTATTATTATTATCTTGCTTTTTGCTAACATCAACTATTCTATGTTTATGGTGAAATTTTACCACAATTTTGACAAGTCTCCTGTACCTGAATCAAAGATTTAGATTAACAACATTATAGAAGGAAAGTTTGCTGCTTACCATATAGCAGAGCTGCTGAGTTGCAGAGAGGCACAACAAAAAGATTCTCACAATTACACATTTTGGCCATTAAGGCCTTTTTAAACACACCATACAAACACACACACACACACACACACACACACACACACCAAATTGCAACTCACACACACGACTGCAGTCTCAGGCAACGGAAACCACACTTCGAGCAGCAGCACCAGTGCATGATGGGATTGGTGACTGGGTGGGGGTAAGGAGGACACTGGGGCGGGGAAGCAGAGTGATAGTACGGTGGGTGTGGCGGACAGTGCAGTTTAGATGGAGGGCAGGAGATAAGGTAGGGAGGGAGGCTGGGGGGGGGGGGAGTAGTGGAAGGGAGAGAAATAGAAGGAAATTAAAAGACTGGGTGTGGTGGTGAAATGATGGCTGTGTAGTACTGGAATGGGAACAGGGGGAAGGCTGGATGGATGAGGACAGTGACTAAGGAGGATTACCAGATGTAGGATGTATTGCAGGGAAAGTGCCCACCTGTGCAATTCAGAAAAGCTGGTGTTGGTGGGAAGGCGCCACATAGGCTGTGAAGCAGTCATTGAAATGAAGGATATCATGTTTGGCAGCATGTTCAGCAACAGGGTGGTCCACTTGTTTCTTGGCCACAGTTTGTCAGTAGCCATTCATGTGGACAGACAGCTTATTGGTTGTCATTCCTACATAGAATGCAGCGCAGTGGTTGCAGCTTAGCTTGTAAATCACTAGACTGGTTTCACAGGTAGCCCTGCGTTTGATGGGATAGGTGATGTTAGTGACCAGACTGGAGTAAGTGGTGGTAGGAGTATGTATGGGACAGGTCTTGCATCTATGTCTATTACAGGGGTGTGAGCCATGAGGTAAGGGACTGGGAACAGGGCTTGTGTAAGGATGGACGGGTATATTGTGTAGGTTTGTTGGATGGTGAAATACCACTGTAGGAGGGGTGGGAAGGATAGTGGGCAGCACATTTCTCACTTCAGGGCACAATGAGAGGTAATCAAAACCCTGGCGGAGAATGTAATTCAGTTGCTCCAGTCCTTGGTGGTACTGAGTTACGAGGGGAATGCTCCTCTGTGGCCAGGCAGTAGGACTCTGGGAGGTGGTGAGAGACTGGAAAGATAAGGCACGGGAGATTTGTTTTTGTACAAGGTTAGGAGGATAACTATGGTCAGCGAAGGCTTTAGTGAGACCCTTGGTATATTCCATGAGGAGTCATTGCAGATGTGACAACCACGTGTGCCTAGGCTGTACAGAAGGGATTTCTTGGTATCAAATGGGTGGCACCTGTCAAAGTGGAGGTATTGCTGGTGGTTAGGTTAGGTTTGATGTGGATGGAGGTATGGAGCAAGACACCGTGTGGTAAAGGGAAAGGAACTGTGGAGAGTCGATGGAGGAATTGTTTGGTATCTTTTATATAGGAGGGTAGGTTCCAGGTAATAGGTTGGTGTTGGTCTAGGAGAGCAGAGATTCCCTCAGTGAAGGAACAGTAACCAGCCACAATGGGTTGTCCTGGGTGATTAGCTTTATGGACTTTAGGAAGGATGTAGAAGGTAGGAGTGCAGGTTGTGGTAAGGGTGAGTAGAGAGATGGACTCTGGGGAGAGGTTCTGGGATGGGACTAAGGATTTCAGTAGTGACTGGAGATCATGCTGGATCACTGGAATGGGGTCACTGTGGCAAAGTTTTGCCTCTCACTATCATCATCGCCCTCTGATTTCATCTCTGCTTTCTCCTTCTTGCATCCTTTTGTCCTTTCATGATTTTTCACACCTATTTGGGTGTATTTTTGTGTAATTTTTTGGACATAAATCTACATTGTTTACATAATTTTTCTCACTTTTTCCACCTCTGTGGATCCTTGGTCCTTTCACCTGCATCGATACAGAAAAGTTTCTTTATCCCTAGCCAGATCCCAGTCCTACATACTGTTCCTGCATTTTTGCTTGGCTCATAGAATTGCCCCTAATGGCCTTACCACCAAATTACCCGTCTCTGGCTGCCACCCCTCCTTTCGCAATAACCTCCACCTGTTCAGATTCTGATAATCCTTAGCCCTCACCAACATAGCCACGCAAAATCATATTAACCAAGCCCAAACCTCCTTGCAGTATCTTCTCTCCATCCACAAAATTTTCCTGCTATGCAATCTCAAATTCCTGGAACCCATAACACACAATGAAACTCTTGCCCTGCAGGAATTTGAGCAACTTGCACAACACCAACTCAAAAAGCTCTCCATTGTGCTCATTTCCCACTCCCACCTTGGAACACCACTGTTCACCATCTCGACAACAAACTTCAAACCTCTCCCACTTCTTCTTATAGTTGACAAACACTGTCTTGCAGACCTATTACACCTGCCCACCCTCCGAAACTCCCTCCCAACACCACACAGAATCCAGAACCTAAACAGACCCACAACACAGTCATGAACCTTTCCTCCAGAAGCTTTAGTCCCACAGAAGTATCAGTCCTTTCTAAAGGCCTCACCTTCTGCCCCACTCCCAAACTCAATCATGCAGGACTTGTTAAAGTCCTTCTCTCCTTCTGCTGGTCTCTAAAATGGAAACACTTTTTCGCCACCAACCCTACTAATCAGACTCATCCAAAGACCAATACTGAACCTTGTCTAAGTCAGTTCACTCCTGCATCAAACTGTAATCCACCACCACTGCCCCCAAAGAATCCCCTGTTAACTTTCCAGAATTTCTTAACCTTGAACCTTGCCTCACCATCATTCCCCAAATCCCTCAACATGCAAACTAATCTTACATCCACAGAAAGAACTGCAATTCACCATCTAAAAACTGATTCCGACCTTATAATCATACCTGCGGACAAAGGCTCTACCACTGCTGTTTTGAACCGCAAGGATTACCTGGTGTAAGGACTCCACCAGCAGTAAGACACTTCCACCTGCAAACATTGCCACAGTGACCTCATTCCAGAAATCCAGCAGGATCTCCAGTCACTCCTCAAATCTATAAGTCCAACCCAGAACCTCTCCTTGGAGTCCATCTTTCTACTCACCCCTACGACTCCCTGCACTCCTACCTTCTACATCCTTCTTAAAGTCCTTAAACCTAACCACCCAGGAATCCCCATTTTGGCCAGTTAATATGCCCCCACTGAGGGAATCTCTACTCTCATAGACCAACACCTTCAACATATTACCCAGAACCTAACCTCCTATAAAAATGATATCAACCATTTCCTCCATTGACTCTCCTGACCTTTACCACATGGTGCCCCGCTCATCACTATTGAGGCCACCTTCCTGTACACTAACATTCCTAATATCCATGGCCTTACTGCTACTGAACACTACCTTTCCCTATGTCCTATGGATTCCAAACCAACAATCTCCTTCCTAGTCACTATGACCAACTGTATTCTCATCCACAATTACTTCTCCTTTGAAGGCATTGCCTACAAACAAATCTGGGGTATGGCTATCGGCACCCACATGGCACCATCCTATGCCAACCTATTCATGGGCCATCTAGAGAAATCCTTCCTAAAACCACAGAATCCTAAACCACTCATCTGGTTCAGATTAATTGATGATATCTTTGCTATATGGATCGAAGGTGAGGACACCCTATCCACATTCCTCCAGGACCTCAACAACTTCTCCCCCATTTGCTTCTCCTGGTCCTACTCAACCCAACAAGCCACCTTCCTAGATGTTGACCTCAACCTCAAAGATGGCTACATCAGTATCTCCGTCCATATCAGACCTACTAACCACCGGTAATACCCCCACTTCGACAACTGCCACCCATTTGATAGCAAGAAATCCCTTCCGTACAGCCTAGCCACCCATGGTGGTTGCAACTGCAGTGACTCCTTGCGGAATATACCGAGGGTCTCACTGAAGCCTTCACTGACCATAATTATCCTCCTAAACTTGTACAAAAACAAATCTCCCATGCCTTATCTTTCCAGTCCCACACCATCTCCCAGAGTCCCACTGTGCGACCACAGAGGAGCATTCCCTTCATAACTCAGCACCACCAAGGACTGGAGCAACTGAATTACATTCTCCGTCAGGGTTTTGATTACCTCTCATTGTGCCCTGAAGTGAGAAATGTGCTGCCCACTATCCTTCCCACCCCTCCTACAGTGGTATTTCACCATCCAATAAACCTACACAATATACCCTTCCATCCTTACACAAGCCCTGTTCCCAGTCCCTTACCTCATGGCTCACACCCCTGTAATAGACCTAGATGCAAGACCTGTCCCATACATACTCCTACCACCACTTACTCCAGT
Organism: Schistocerca nitens; assembly: GCF_023898315.1. Lineage (NCBI taxonomy): Eukaryota > Metazoa > Arthropoda > Insecta > Orthoptera > Acrididae > Schistocerca > Schistocerca nitens. The sequence goes on from NC_064620.1 coordinate 409,451,304, forward strand.
CTGGTCACTAACATCACCTATCCCATCAAAGGCAGGGCTACCTGTGAAACCAGTCTAGTGATTTACAAGCTAAGCTGCAACCACTGCGCTGCATTCTATGTAGGCATGACAACCACAAGCTGTCTGTCCACACGAATAGCTACTGACAAACTGTGGCCAAGAAACCAGTGGACCACCCAGTTGCTTAACACGCTGCCAAACATGATATCCTTCATTTCAATGATTGCTTCACAGCCTTTACCATGTGGATCCTTCCCACCAACACCAGCTTTTCTGGATTGCACAGTTGGGAACTTTCCCTGCAATACATCCTACATCCTGTAAGCCTACTGGGCTTAATATTCCTTAGTCACTGTCCTCACTCATCCAGCACCCTCCCTGTTCCCATTCCAGCGCTACACAGCTGTCATTTCACCACCACACCCAGTCTTTTAATTTCCTTTTATTTCTCTCCTTTCCGCTACTTCCCCCGCACCCCCACCCCCACCCCCAGCCGCCCTCCCCACCTTCTCTCCTGCCCTCTGTCTAAACTGCAGCACTTCACTGTCCGCCACCCCCACCATACTATCCTTCCTGCTCCCAGCCCCAGCCTCCTCCTTACCCCTACCCAGTTGCCACACCCATCATGCACTGGTGTTGCTACTCGGGGTGTGGTTTCAGTTGCCTGAGACTGTGAGACTGCAGTTGTGTGTGTGAGCTGCGCGCTTGTGGGTGCTATAACTGTGAGAATCTTTTTTTTTTTTTTTGTGCCTATCTGCGACTCAGCATATCTGCTACATGGTGAGTAGCAACTTTCCTTCTCTAATAGTGTTACATTCTACCCTGTATTTTCCATTATTGGAAAGATTTAGATTATGTATGTTATGATACAAAAACCACAATTCACAATTCTTTTCACGAAATACTACTGAGGATGTTTAGAGAACTGAGACATGTGACAGACTGTAGGATGATCCTACTGCCATCAATGTACATCTCATGTAAAGGCCATGAAGACATAAGTAGAATATAACATATAGCTATAATTTTTCCCTAGCTCCTTTTAAGAATGGAACAGGAAAGAGAATGACTAATGGTGATAGAGGGTACCTTCCACTGTACACCACAAGGTGCATTGTGGACTATATGTAGAACTGATCTTTATTGTTTTGGACATGAAAACAAGGCTTATCTGGAATGTTTACAGTAGAGATCAGAAATATAGTTATGGCAAAATAACAAAGGAAGGGGTAGGGTCTTTGTAAACAATGTCTCTTAAATAAAATACATGTTTCTGAAATACTCATTTATTGAGGAAATACAAAAAATGAATAAGATACAAGACTTTGTACAAAAGGTTTTCAATTTCAGAGAAACTGATGCATCTTTCAAGTAATTTCAGAGGCAATGAAACAGGGCTGTGATAACTATGTATCACCAGAGAAAATTACTACTATCATTTGTTAAGTAATTCAAAAGAAATCTAAAAACATCACAGATACTATGTACCATTCTGAGTTATTGGCCAATTTTGGAACTGCACCAATCTAAGAAGTATTAATGTCATATCCAAAAAAAAAGTGTGTCTATTTATTTCAATATTTTGTTTAAATAATGTAGAATACAAATCTCACAGTGTTCAAATGTAACACTCTAAAACACAATATCAACTAAGTGTATTTATCACAGATCATATCACAGCCAGTATACAGCACCTTTTTACATGGCAGTATAGAAATTGGCTCTGCACCTCGTCACATCTCTTTACATTAAAACCAAACACAGAGTTTGCAGACCCCAAGTTTGTTCTAGCCTTATCTCATTTTTGAGTAAAATATCTTTTCATTATAAACTGCCATGAAAAGAACAGTCAAGTCAATTTTCTATCGCTTCTTAAGTTTATACACATAGTTACAACATGTGCTGTACAAATCAGAAGACAATCTTATCCTCAGTGCAAGATACCACATTACTCGAACTACCAGAATCATAGCCAACAAACCAGCAATATTTACTGTCATATCCTGACCATCAGCTCCCACCAACCTATAAACAAAGAAAAAGGTTTTGCTACTAACATTTTACACAGACATGCATACATAAATACATTTATGATGAATATTAAAGACACAGTCACATTTCCCTGGTAATACTTACCCAAGCAAAGATTTTGGGTAGCTGAATGGGCAAAAAATTTCTGGGCAGTCCATTTGCTTTCTATCCTCCATGAGTGCCAAAATCATAGCAATCATTCCTAGTCGGAAGAAGCTTGTGCTCATAATTATTCTCATGAAGAGTGGAGTAGTATGGTAGGCTCCCATATTGTACTGCCAAAGGACTAGAAGGGGAGAAACAAAGGCAGGAGCAATAATTGCACCCATCTAGAAAAGAAATAAAGTGATTAGTGAAACAGGCATCCTAATTTTTGAGTGTCAACGAAGATATTGTGTTGAAAGAGGTAATATTGAATGACAAAAATATTAATTATCCACTGCAGAGGAGGATAACCCGAAACGAATACATTTAAAATAATATGAGGTGTGATTGGAATCTTTTAATAACGGGCTTGTAATTGTAGAATGATGGTACTGAGATGCTGCCGTGATACATCTCCTTCAAAATAGTCCCCTTCTGACTTAACACACCGACTCCAACAGTGTTTCCACTTTTGGAAACATTCCTGGAAATTTTTTTCTTGAGTGTGTTAAGGATGTCTCCTTATTTGCCTGGATGTCTTCAGTCGAGTCATATTGCTTCCTTTTTTCAGTGAAAATTTCAGTTTAGAAAACAGGTAGAAGTCCACAGGGGCCAGGAGCCAGGGGAATTTGGCAGTTGTGGAAGCACAGGAATTTTGAATTCAACAATGGGGAAGGCACTATGAGCTGGAGCATTGTCATGGTGTAGCAACCGACTCCTGTCTTTCCACAATGCAGGCCTTTTCTTCCGCATCTTTTCACACAAATGCTCACGGACACATTAATTGTCCTCCAGGGGTAAATTCATGATGCACAATATTGGGAGAATTGAGAAAAAGCACCAACATTGTCTTCACCTTTGACCGACTTTGCCATGCTTTCTTTCGGTCATGGTGAACCTGGAGTCTTCCACTGCAAAGACTCCACTCTGGTTTCAGTATCATATCCATATACCCATGATTTGTCACCTGTAATTACCCTATTTAACAAATCTGGGTCATTTTCAGTCCAATTAATCAGATCTTGGCATACTTCAAGTCGGTATTGTCTCTGGTCGCTTGACAACACTTTTGGAATGAATTTTGTGGACACTTGACGCATGTTCAGATCTTCAGTTAAAATTGACTGAACTGCATAGAAACTTAAATTACGTTCATCAGCCATCTTCCTAATTGTAAGTCTGTGATCAGAATTCACTAAGTCACGAACTTTCACATTTTCATTCATTTTTGAGGTGGAAGGACAGCCAGACTGTGGTTCATCTGAATGGCTCATACAATTATCTCCAAAAGCTGTTTTTAATAGTTTGTAAGTCTCAGAAGCTGATTTCCCAGTTTTAAAACAAAATTTCACACAAACTCGTAGCTCTGTTTTCACGTCAATTTTCAAACAGACAGAATCCAGCACCAAGCCTTAATAGACCAGCACTCAACCAGCTGCTACAATGAACTGAATAAAGGAAATGCAGTTTCCTGCCAGAAGGTATTCAAGGACAAGGCAATGACTCACTCCCCACCCTCCTTGTACCTGCCCACCTAACCAGTAAGCAGTAGCGGATCCATTCTTAAAGGTTTCCAATCGCACCTTGTATATATTCAACTAGTTAATTTCTTAACTACATTTGAAAACGTTACACTGTTTGTATACTGTTTCTTGTGTAATTTATACGCAAAATTCAAATTACCTTATGCTATAATTTCTAAATAAACGATTTTTTGAATTGGATTTTTTATGAGTGATCTATCTGGAAACTTTATTTCAAGCTCTGGTAATCTAAAAAATTTAATATAAAATATTTTTCTTGTCTAAACGCTTTTTAAAAAATGGAATACAGCTTTACAGTCATAAAAATTGGGCTTCAAAACTGTTGGGGCAAAGTCTGGAAATGTCACAGATGAGAAGATGTAAATTTGCTGGTTATTACACAAAAGAAGACAAATACATTAATTATTTCTATGGATAGGTCCAGTGTGGTATGTTACAATGTATAATGTCCTGCCCTACTTCGTTTGGTCATTTAAATTTCTCTGTTGTATTTGTGGATTGAGCTGTATATTGCAGTACCAGTACATCCATTTAAGTTTTTGAAATATTCTTCATAATTTTGACAAGGAAGATTTTATGTTTGTGAAGTCCATAGTTTCACATTTCTTTGAATTTTCTTTAGTCATATAGTCATAACAAATCACAACTGAAAAGCCATATTACAAAAAATAAACTAAAATTTGTCAAGAAAACAGGAGATCATTGTTGCAAGCAAAAAACATTTATTTTTGGCGGATTTATTCAACAAGGAAAATAAAGAACACACTATGTGACATATATACCAACATATCTATGAACACTTTCAAAGAGAAAAAAAGTCAAAGAATATTCAGCACCAAAATTTAATGGGTAATGCTCATTTCACAGGATTTCCTGTAAATGTGACATAGACTAGTTTTGATGTCACATGCATGCAATATCAACAACCACAGGAACTGCTACTGATTTTCATTAGTGTACATTGTGGGCCCCTCTAGCTTGGGTAAACAATTCACATGTGTTGTTAGTGGTAGAAATAATCCTACTGTAAGTGCCACTGGTTTGCAGGAAGTCTTGCTAGACGAGTGTTGCCTGCAAACTATTTGTGATGAGGAATAATACAAATGTTATTGTTCATCATGTCACTTGCAGCAATTTCAGTTGTTCTCCTAGAATCACCATATATTTGGAAATAAACAGCAAAATATTTGTGAAAGGGAAGAATATAATGTGATTGCTCCTTGTTTCTTTCACAGCAATTTAAGCTGTCTTCTTAGATACTTATTTAACACACATTTGGAAATTGCCACATGTTTGGAAACAAATCTTTGTTCTCTAATCAGAGAGACATTTTACATAACATCAAATATTGTGGAACATTCTTGTATTATATTTATAAGAAAGTCCCAGAATGTGTTACCAATGCTAAGATCAAAAAAGGAAGTATATTATCATGTATCAGGATGTACCCCTACATACTGACTCTGTAACCATGACATTATTCATTATACATGAGCTTGGTAATGAGACTTTTGTTTCATTTCTCAGTTATTGTCTTATCTCTTGAAAGCTTATAGCAGTGATCTGTTATTAATTGATATTTAATTATAAGGATGATGTGCTTGTCCTACATTTTCAATACGACATTGCATTATAACAGCATACTGTAAGTTATAATACAAAATAGCTGAAATGCATATGGTGCCTTCCACACTAATTGTTGAGATTGTGTGTGATTTCAAAATCACTCACATTTGCAGGAATACTTGTGAAATGAGTGTTTCCCAAGATTAATATATGTCAAAGAGATCATAAGGAGTGAGATACAGTACTGCTATTTCTTCACTCTGCCTTAATTCTATATAATGCTAGTCTACAACTCTACATGTTCCCAATCTGCGTGACAATTTTTCACATTTTTGTTTGTGCAAGTATTTCATGAAAATGTCAGCAAACTGATTTTCTGTAGCAGTGTACTTGACATCTACTTTCATTTTAAAATATAACTTTCTGCCAAATTCATACTTAAAATCTGTGGGTTTTAGTTTTTTACATTTCCATCTAAAAAGAGAGGGAATACAAGAGTGATTGTCTTCATAAATTATGTTCCTTTTTTTTAATTTTTAGATCTTGGAGCACCTCAAACAACACATATTCCACAACACAAATTGCAAGTCATACATATTCTGCTTCTGTAGAAGACAATATTAGAGTATTTAGTTTTTAATTCCTTAACTTACAATATTATCAAACAGACTGATAGCATAATCTGATGATTTTCTCTCTGAACTATTGCCCCAATCAGCATCAGAATAAACTATTGCTGTTTCATTTTTCTTCTTCTTCTTCTTCTTCTTCTTCTTCTTCTTCTTCGCAGATGGATCACTTAGGACCACACATAATCAACATTTGTTGGCCTTCCTTTTCACCCAGTATTCCTTCATAAGCAACAAATGGGCTAGCTTACATTGCGTAGACCACGTATGTTGGTTAGTTTTTCTCTCTTCTTCCTCAAAACCCATGTGTTTGTGATTTTTCTGATTTCATTTCTGTCATGTAGATTTGGAGACCCTAATTCTCTGAGGACTTTTTCTGTCTATTTGTACCAGTTTGGTCTTGTAGATTTATTCTTTAAAAATGTATGGATTTTGTGCGTTAACCTGTTTGAGTCCATTCTTTCTAAATGCCCCATGAATTGGATTCTTCTCATGCGCATTGTGTCTGTTATTTTGGAGATACTTTTATATATTTCTGCATTGGGTTTCGGATAATGCACACCATCTTTTGTTCTTGGTCCTAGGATTTTCCTCATTATTTTACGTTCTTTCACTTCTAATCCCCCTTTTAGTGTTCTGTGTTGAAGGTTTAGTGTCTCAGATGCGTAGAGAGCTTTGGGTTTAATTACTGTTGTGTAGTGTCGTATTTTGCAGTTCCACAAGAGACTCTTTTTGTTGTAAATGTTTTTTGTTAACTGAAATGCCGTCTCCATTTTGTAATTCATCCCATAATTTAATGTACCTTTTATGTAACACGATGTTTTCTTTAAACCTTTCCAATGTTATTCCCTTTAATCACTCAGATAATGACTGAAATAATTAACAGCATAACTTAAATTAGGTCATGTTGTTCAAGTTACATAATATGAACATCTTATTAATTCTCTGTAAGCCACTTTATCATGTAGTCTCTTATCAGTCTCTTCTTCTTCTCTGTCTTTTTGGACATTTGCAAATACCTCAAACTTTTAACTTTAAATTTATTTCTTAAAGTTAATTTGAAGTTTTCAATTTTCATCTTATCATTGTCTAAAAGAATAGAGTCATCTACACATAACAAAACATAAGGCTTAGTGTTTAAGGACCTGTAAGTACGCAGACACCCATCAGTACTGCTTTCAACAAAGCCTAAATCTTTAACAAACTTTCTTCTAAGATCCTGAAAACTGCCTTAAATGATAAAACTATTTTGTTTAGCTCACCTATAGTACCTGGTTATATATTAAAGTCTGTTGATACCTTTATATAAATTTTCACAAAGAAAGACACTTTTTACATCAATTTGATTTCCAGCCAATTTTTCCTGGTTCTTAACAGCAAATAACGTTCTTATAATTTTCAACGTTGCTACAGGAGCGCATGTTTCATTATAATCAGATCCTTTTCTTCAAGAACATCTCTGAGCAACTAGTCTAGTCTTATAACTACTCATGTTGCCTACATCATCATGTTTCACCATAATAACGCACTGCATGTCAATAGCCCTCCTGTTTTCAGGTAATCCACATGCTGTCCAGATATTTTTTTTACTTATTACTTGCATTTCTAATGCTATAATGTGAAACCATTCTTCTTTATCTGATCTGCTGTAAATAACACTGAAAATCCCCAAAACATCCCTAACACATTGGATATTTTGTTTCTCTTGCACTTCTGCATATTTCAGGAGCTTTAAGATCTACATTTTCATCTTAACTTGATATGGAGTCTGTTGTGACAGTGCCACGACATTTACAGTGCCGCCACGACAGTACGCGCAAACGGCGATAGAGGCGCTCCGCAACTCGGCTGAGCGCGGGAGCGCCACCTAGCTACGAACGGTGCCGGCCGCATGTCACGGCACGGCAGTTGAATAAGAGATACTGAGTTGTTATCATGTAACCAGCTATTGTTTCTAAGTGAGTGTGTTTGAAAATCCACGCAATTATTGGTGATTAAAGGTTATAACACTTTTGGCGACGAGGTCGAATATTTTCACTGCGTTGTGGATTTGTGTGTTCGTGATGGGGCAGACATGGAACAGCTTATGCAAGCGCTCATTGAACAACAAACACAGCTGACGGCTGCTATTCACGCACAACAAACACAGCTGACGGCTGCTATTCAGGCGTTGTCGACGTTGCTTACTCATCGTCTGTCTTCCTCTTATCCGACTCCATTCCCTCCTTACGACGAGGCCGCTGAAGAATGGGAGGATTATGAGAAGCGTTTGTGGCAACACTTCTTGGCTTTCGTTATTTCTATCTTGGATTTCCGCACTGATCTATCAGCTGTTATCTCAGTTAGCCCCTCTGCGGGAACCTGCCTCTCTGTCCTTCCAAGAAATGTGTGACTTATTGTCTAACTATTACTGAAAAAACTTCCACATCGTTGCCGTCCACGTGGCATTCTACCGGTGTCGTAAACAGCCCCATCAATCTTACCGGGCTTGGGCAGCGGAACTACACGGTCTGAGTAGGAAATGTCAGTTTGTCACGGACACTCATCATGAGTCTTATGCTGATTCTATGGTTAGGGATGCTATTCTACAGCTTGCTCCCAATAAAGAAGTTCGGCAACATGCCCTACAACTGCCAAACCTGTCATTGTCAGAAGTTCTAAGCATCGCTCAATCCTTTGAAGTGTCTCACGCTGCTGGCACGCAAATAGACGCATGGTGTGATGTAGGCGCAGTACAGTCAACTTTCGACATGGACAATTTGCCTGTTTCACAGGAGAATGAAGATGTGGCGGCAGTTCACTCGTGTAAACAACGTCGCGTTGGGCCACAACGCTTGCAGTGAAAACAGCAACCACAGAAGCAGGTTCGTTCCGCACTTCCTTCTTGTCCACGTTGTTTCATACAGCATGACAGGGCTGTGTGTCCAAAACATTGGGCCACGTGTAATTCCTGTAGGAAAAAAGGCCACATTGCTTCTGTGTGTCAGTCCCCTACAGTTCCTGTCGAAGAGGATGAGGCATCGGACGTGGATGTTCACTGTGTGCTTTCTCAAACAAATAAGTTGTTTGTTACTGTTCGTGTTCTGGATAAAGGCATTCGCATGCAAGTGGACACTGGCTCTGCAGTAACTCTCATTAATTCTCACATGTATTTGGAGTTGGGCTCCCCTCCCTTGTCTCCAGTTACGCAACATCTGAGAACTTATAATAAACAGAAAATTCCTATCACTGGCCAGTTTGATGCTTCCACTGCCTACAAGTCTGTTGTTCGGCCCCTCACATTTTATGTGGTGGATCATGCGGGCACTGAAAACCTGTTCAGTTATGATGCTTTCCAATTGTTTGGAGTCTCCATTGATGATGATGTGCACCTCATATCTGAGGATATTCCGTATCAACAGCTGGATGGATTGTGTTCTGAATTTTCGTCTGTGTTCTCTGCTGGCCTGGGTCATGCCAAGGATTTTGAAGCCCACATTACTCTTAAACTTACAGCTCGCCCTAAGTTTTTCCGGGCACGCCCTATTCCGGTGGCATTGCGTGCACCTGTCAAGGCTGAGATAGACAGGTTAACAGCTTCAGGGATTCTCCTTCCTGTTACCTCCAGCGAATGGGCATCGCCCATCGTGGTGGTTACTAAACCAAACAGGAGTTTGCGTTTGTGTGGTGATTTTAAAGCCACCGTCAATGCTCAGAGCCTCATTGAAACTTATCCTCTTCCCCGTCCTGAGGAGTTATTTACCAAGCTCGCTGGGGGCCAGTTCTTTCCCAAACTTGACTTATTGGAGGCATACCATCAGTTGCTGTTGGGTGCTTCTTCCAAGGAATTTCTCATCATCAACACTCCTTGTGGGTTGTATCAGTACCAGCGGTTACCATTTGGCGTGGCTAGCGCGCCAGCCATTTTTCAGCGGTTTTTGGAACAGCTCACGGCTTCCGTTCCTGGCTGCATAAACTATCTGGATGATATTGTTGTCACGGGGGCCTCCACTGAGTAGCACCTTCGCAATTTGCGTTCCCTGTTTCTGGTTTTTCATTCGGCTGGGTTGAGGTGCAATCTGGACAAGTCACAGTTCTTCCAACCCTCCATTGTGTATCTTGGTTTCCACTTGTCCCATGAGGGTATACATCCTCTACGTCAGCACGTTGTGGCCATTAACGCTCTACCCCGGCCGTCTACAGTCAAAGAACTTCAGGCGTTTCTAGGCAAGATTGCTTATTATCACAAATTCATTCCATCCGCAGCGGCGGTAGCTCATCCTCTGCATCAGCTGTTACGCAAAAACGTCCCTTTCTTTTGGTCCGACGAGTGTGAGCAGGCTTTTGTCCGCCCGAAGGCTCATTTGCAGTCGGTGCCTTGTCCTGCCACATTCCGTCCGGGTCAGCACTTGGTTCTGGCGACTGACATGTCACAGTATGGCCTAGGGGCTGTTCTTGCCCATCGGTATGAGGATGGGTCGGAACGACCCATCGCCTATGCTTCCAAGACCCTCAACGATGCGCAATGGCATTACTCTCAAATCGAAAAGGAGGCGCTCGCTATCATTTATGCTCTAAAATTAAAGTTCAGCGGTTTTTTGTATGGTTCTAAGTTTCACCTCATCACCGATCACAAGCCGCTGGTCTCTCTGTTCAGCCCATCGGCGTCGCTTCCGGATAAGGCAGCTCACCGCCTGCAACGTTGGGCCTTATACTTGTCTTGTTTTCATTATGAGATTCACTATCATCCCACGGCCCAGCACGCCAACGCTGACGCATTGCCGTGATTGCCGATGGGCCCTGACCCGGTTTTCGATCGTGATGAACTACTCTGTTTCCACATTGATTAGGAAGAACATCATGCGGTCGAGGGTTTTCCACTTACAGGTTCGCAGGTCGCGTCGGCTACTGCACGGGACCCGGTCCTGCGTCAGGTGATCGGTTTTGTTCAACGGGTTTGGCCGGACAGGACCAAGGGCCGGGCATCGGATCCCCTTCGCAACTACCATGCCTTGCACCTTCGTCTGTCTGTTCATGATGGTGTTGTTCTTCTGGCCACAGATGGCCCGCCCTTCCATCCACAATCGAATGGGGAGGTCAAGCACCTTGTCTGCACTTTCAAAAGCCAAATGAAAAAATTCCTTAGTGATTTTTCCACAGATGACGCTCTGCTGCAATTTCTGAGTTCTTATCGCTTCACGCCTCTGGGTGATCGCAGCCCTGCTGAACTCATGCATGGCCGCCAACCGCGCACTCTACTGCACCTGCTTCACCCTGTCAGGCCTTGTGCTGTGTCCCCTAGTGCGGGAAAATACTCGGTGGGCGCCGATGTGTGGGCACGAGGGTATGGATCTCGCCCTAAATGGATTCCAGGGGTGGTCAAGGCTCTTTGCGGCCGCCGGCTTTGTGAAATACATACGGACGGCGGCATGGTTGCTCGCCATTATGACCAGATGCGCCCACGATTGGTGGCCACGCCGGTGCCACCGCCCCTTCCTTCACCTCCACCAGCCCGAGACACCAGTCCTGTTGCTGCTGCCGATCTACCGTACTTGTTGCTGCAGCTGACGTTGCTACTGGTTCCTAGTACGCCGGAACCGGCCCCAGTTGTGACGCCTTCTCCAGGACCCATCTCGCTGGAGCACACCCCCAGGTCTACGAAACCTATGGATGCTGCTCCGGAGTTTTCACCCATCATCTCGTCCAGGAGGCACGTTCCACGCACGAGCTTCCGTCCTGGACATTTTCGACCATACTCTCGTGTCTCTCCGCAGGATCTTCTCGGGGCCTCACAAGAGGCCATGGATGTCTCCACACTGTCCATGTCTCCAAGGAAGTGAGTGTTTTTTTTTTTTTTTCAAGAGGGGGAAAAGTGTTGTGACAGTGCCATGATATTTACAGTGCCGCCACGACAGTACGCACAAACGGTGATAGAGGTGCTCCGCAACTCGGCTGAGCGCGGGAGTGCCACCTAGCTACAAACGGCGCTGGCCGCACTACATGGCACGGCAGTCGAATAAGAGATACTGAGTTGTTATCATGTAACCTGCTATTGTTTCTAAGTGAGTGTGTTTGAATATCCACACAATTATTGGTGATTAAAGGTTATAACAGAGTCATTTCTGTGGTCATTGATATTTTCTTCAACAATGTTAACCTCATCATTTGTGTCTACTTTGCAAGGGAACCAATCTTCAATATTAAAATGAAAACAATTTTCATCAACCATCAACCTTAATGTGTATTACAAAAACAATCTCTCTCTCTTCCAGACATCATAGCTTATATATATTAATAAAATATCCAACAATGTAGCACATCTTTATTCTGGAATAAAACTATTCAGAAATCACTCTGCAGTAAACCATAGCCTAAACATGCTGTGCAAACCAAGTGCTTTCAGTTTCTGCAGTTTTGGCATTTCGTCACATCACATACTAGCTGGAAATGTCATTTTTAAAGGCACATTTTGGTGTTCTGATTATCAAGTTAACAGCAATCTTTACTGCTTCTGACCAAACATATTTTTCAAGTTTACAACATGTAGTGACCCTTGTTTAAAATGTTCCTATTCCTGCATTCACTCAGTCCATTTTATTGTTCTGTGTGTCTCATCATCCATTCATTCTGGATTCCCTTCACCTTAAAGTTTTTCATCTCATTTGACAGGTATACACCTCCATTATTACAGTGGGGATCTACTAATCCTCAAACTGAAATGAACAGTTGCCACAGCTTCACACAGTTTAATATGTTCTAGTACTTTGGATTTATTTTGCATTGCATATATGAGATACGTATAGTCATTTATAAATGTAATGATGTAATTCTTTCTATTATAAGATATGGGAATAATAGGATCCATAATGTCACTGCATACTAGATCCAGTGGATATTTTGCTCTTATCTGCTGACTGTGTGGAAGTCTTGTTCACTTGGCCTTTCATGCAGATGGCACACAATTTTTGTGCCTCCATATCTTCAATGTTTATTCCTTCCATGTATTTCTGAAGTGCTTTAAGACTGGTGTAATTCATTTGTCATAACCTTTGACAACAGATTTTCCTGCAGTAAGAAACACCACACAGGGGTTTCTGGCAAATTTCAGGGTGTACATTTTTCTTTGTAATGGCAACAACATCCTTTCCTATTTGAACAGCCGCTCTTCCCATTTAAATGTTGCTTTGAAAGCACTTGTCCCCATAAAATAAATTTTTTCTAATACCTCTCAATTGACATATCTGACAACATTCATTTCACCACACTGCATTCATTCACAACACACACCATTTTTACAACATTAATCACTACTGATTTTTCAAACATCTACACTTTATCAACATCTGCTAAATTGTTCACAAAGTTACACTCACACCAGAGTCCAAATACCACAAAACTGATTCATTAAATATTCAAGTTGAAGAACAACATGCATCTGAACTCACAGGCGCCTCCTGAGAGTCACAATTTACTGAATAAAAAATAACAACACAAAAAAATCCAAGCCTCTGTGGACAGTCATCTCCCAGAATAACAAATGGGTTTCGGATCTGGAAGATCAACACTTACAGCAGTCAGGCTTCTTCTAAACAACATCGACGCTGTGCTACAAAAGAAACAAATGTTCTACACAGTGATCTTAGACTTTACCAAAGCCTTTGACCTACTGGAAAGAGAACTCATAGTCCAAAAACTGGAAAACACAATAGGAGAAGATAGCATATGGGCAAGAATAATCAAGTCAGTCCTCGAATACAACTTAATCACAATATCAGACAACCTCTCTTTTTCTAACCCCATTCTGCAATCAAATGGAGTCTTACAGGGTGACCCAATGAGCCCTTTGCTGTACATTCTTGCCACTGAAGAAGTACTCCGAATTGGAGAAAATGAAGAAGATGTATATGTATATGTATATGCATATGCTGACGACATAGCCGTAGGTTCAATAGATATATAGAAACTGCAGAGAATCATTGAGAAAATAGACAAATGGTGCAGTGAACACAAACTACACATAAATATAACAAAGACAGAAATGGTAATTTTCAGAAAAGGAAGTAAAACACCAAAGAAAGCAGAAATCAGCATCAGAGGACAAAAAATAAAAATCTTATCAGACTTTAAACACCTAGGAGTGACATTGCAACCAACAGCCAAATGCTTCACAAAACATACAACAGAATGTGAAGCCCAAGCAATAATAGCATTACAAGACATCAAAAACATCCGCCTACTCAGTCTAGAAACAGCCATGAAATTATTCAACACAAAAATCTTGCCAATCCTGTCTTCTGGGATGGAGATTATTTGGGACCACCTGACAGAAAAAAATCTAGAAAAACTAGAAAAGGTAAAATCAACCTATCTAAAAAGAGCACTAGGTCTCTCAAAGACAACAAGATCTAGACTAGTGTACCTGCTAGCGAGAGAGACATTCCTAATTGAAGACATCAGACTTCGATATATCATGCCACACACTAGGGCTTCCAGAAAGCAACTGAAGATCATGAAGGACAAACGAGAAAAAATATGGCTGCGGTTCTATGGCACCGAAGCAATGAAGAACCGCTCGTGGACAGCACCAAACTTCAAACAGCGACATGTCATAACTAGACTTTCTATTCACGGCTTTCATCATCTAATCTGCAAAAACAAAACTTATCATCACCCAACCACAACATGTTTATGTGAACTGTGTAACGAAGCCTGTGAACGATATCACACAGAACTGTGCACTAAAAGAGTGAAATTGATAAATGAATATGCAAAAATGTAAAATGTAAATGTAAAATGTTAAGCAAAGTAACTGTATATGGCTATTTGGCTGCAGTTGTATTTTAAAAAATAATAATTTACTGAATAATAATAATAATAATAATAATAATAATGCTTTATTCAACTTTGAATGATTCATTGTATATGTATAAAAACAGGTTACAATTCCTGATACATAACACAATAATTCATTCTTCTGAATATGTCACTGATTAACAAAATGATTAATTACAGATAAAATGGTTTGCTTAACACTATTTACATATTTTTTCAAAGCAGTTCTTATTTACATGTAAGTATGATATTCTTCTAATGTGTAAAAGAAAATGTCTTCAACTGAAATTTAAGCTTCATTGTGGGAAAGGTCATAACTGTACTGGGGAGTGCATTGGCTAATTTTAAACCTGCATTCTGTGAAACCTTTTTATAAAGTGGTGTTCTGTAGCTGCTGATGTAAAAGTTTTCATTATTTCTGGTATTGTGCCAATACAAATCAGAACAAATGTTGGGCCATAGTCTTTTAACATGCAATATGGATTTTAGAATGTACATGTTTATTATGGTTAACATCAGATTTTTGAAACAAGTGATTGCATAATTCCTCATATTTTGCTCCACAGATGATTCTTATGGACCTTTCTTGAAGTAGCAATAGCTTATTTAGATTTGTTTTGGATATTGCACCCCAAATTTCTGTTATGTAATTCAAATGAGAGGAAAATATAGCATGATACGCAGTCTTTAGGACAACAGTGTCTTTACAGAACTTACTAACCATATTAATTGCAAATAGCTTCTTAGGCAGCTTACATGCTGAAGTGTCCACACGTGTCTCATCTTAGATTGTTTTGAATTGTTCAACCAAGGAATTATACACTAAACACCTTTTTTGCTAATTCATATCAATGTGTAATTTAACTGCACTATTAAAACTACTGTTGTGGAAATCCATGAGACATGTTTTACAGTACTTACATTTAAGAGGCTTTTATTAAAGTACTGAACAATTTCATTTGTCACATTATTACACTAGGTCTGTAGTTCATTGACCAATTCCTTTCCACACACAATGGATGTATCATCTGCATAAGCAACTACTTTGGAACTCCGAGTGCAATATTTTATGTCATTTACATACATCAAAAACAAAAGAGGACACAATACCAAGCCCTAGGCCACTCCATATTTTATATTAGTGATTTTGGATTTGTGAACACCACTTTCTGTTTTAAGCAGTAAAAACTGTTTTCGGTTACTCATGTACAACCTTATTAGGTCATGAGCAGTGCCTCTGAAGCCAAAGTTGCATAGTTTATCTAAAATTATTTACTGCTATACACAGAGGTGCAAATACATTTTGTATACACATTTTTAATATGTTGCCACCATGCTGTGCAGAAGCAGCAGATTTTAAAGAGCTGATGATATTCATTATTTCCTAGTAGTTTGTCTGGGCTCGATACATGCTATGCACAGATGGATGGCAGAATCTGCAAAGCCTTTCTTGTTTTTGTTTCTTTTATCACAGTCAGTTCTTTTGTGTCCAAGTTCACCACAGTTACGAATTCTGCTTGTGACTTTTGGCAACATTTGTGAAAGTAATTTTCTATTCAGTTTTTCCACAACTGAAGTCAATTCTGTACAAATTTTGTCCAAGTCTACAGCTGTTTTCTTCCTCAAATTTGCATGTTTACTTTTGTGAGCTACGAGCAAATTTTTCTCAAAACTTGACTTTGGATTTTCCATGATTAATGTCTCAATTGCAGTTACAAAGTTATCACATTTTTGTGGCACTGAAAACAAAGGATGCCACATACAGCATCAGTTTCTTCAGAAGTTGCAACTGTCAACCAAAGTTCAAGTATCAACCTGTCAGATTTTAAGAAATGCTTACTCAGTATACTCTCTACTGGTTTGAACCTCAATTGTTGTAACTATCTACAAAGAAGTAACTGATTTTTTGATGCTTTTTCTTTCAAATGTATCGCACAAGTTTTTCCACATTTGAAATGCTCCATTACAGTCTTTCACATATTCCAAATGGCTACACATAATTCATTTTGCTTTCCTTGAACAACATTTTTAACCATGTTTAGTGAGATTTTTGAGTCGTTTGTCTTTCTCAATCCATTCCTTTTCCATATCACTGTCTAGAAACTTCATTTGTTCTGTGTATTCTTGTTATAACTTCAAGTTGAACAAATGTATTTCAAGGACGATGCAATACATGAAAGTCGCAGATCAAGTAAACAAAGTAAGACGTGTGTACACTTTAACAGTCAAATCATAACTGAGTCCGAGTCTAGCGGCTGCTGGCTGGCTGGCCGCTTAGGTGGCGCTGCTGCTGCATGGCTGGCAGACAGCGTCGCATGTAGAGGACACGCGTAACTGCGTGGCGGCACTTTGAAAGATCGGCGAGTCACAACACTTTTTTCCCTTTGAAGTTTTTGCACAAGTCTTGATGGAGGTGGCCTGTACATTGCTAACATCCATAGGTGTTGTTTGACTGGCCGTAAAGTCTCGAGGAGGGGGCTTCCCATACGGACAGAAGTGTCCCCGATTGTAACAGGTCGAGATGACAGGAGACGTGGGGCTCGAATCTGCTTGGGCCCTGTGCACCAATCTGCCCGTTGTGGCAAGTTCGGTTGTTATAATAGGAGACATGGGCGATGTGTCCACGTCCATAGTAGAAGGAGGTGAGTAGAGTTGCTCCGACAGATGATGGTCATCTGGTTCCTGCATGGGCACGTCTCCTGGTGGCGTCAGTTCTTGTGCTGGCACCGATATGATGGTGAGAGGACTGTGTGGTGAGTAATGAGAGATTCCAGGATCCTGAACCTCATGTAGAGCCGAAGGTGGTGTAGCGGCATCCAGAACAGGCGTTGCTGGCACACGAGGCCGAAGCTGGTCCGAATGACCCACTGCAACACTCGTGTCCGGCTGGATTTTATACAGGCGTTGGTCACGGTGTCGTAAGATGTGGCCAGGATTCCATTTTGGCCACCTGCCATATCCCTGTACCCATACAAGGTCGCCAGTGGTGAACCACCCAAGCCAAGGCACCCGCGGCCGTGAGGTGGAAGGCAGCAGAAGATGAAGTAGCGTGCGGGGCTGTCGGCCATGTAAAAGCTCAGCCAAGCTGTGGCCACCCATGGGGGTGAAACGGTAAGAAGCCAGAAATTGGAGAAGTGCATCATCAGCAGCAGAAGAAGTCAGGAGTTTCCTCATCTGAGCATTAAATGTGTGGACCAGTTGTTCAGCCTTACCATTTGACTGTGGATGGAACGGAGGGGCCACGACATGCATGACGCCGTGACGGGCACGAAAATCCGCAAAATTGGAAGAGGCAAATTGCAGACCATTATCAGTAACAAGAGAAGAGGGAAGGCCTTCCAAAGAGAAAATGCGAGCTAGAGCATTGGTGGTTGCCACAGTGGTGGGCGACGTGCAACGGACAATGAAAGGAAAGTTAGAGTAGGCGTCAATAACGAGAAGCCAATAAGTACCTAAAAATGGTCCCTTGAAGTCAGCATGAATACGCTCCCAAGGCTTCTCAGACGAAGGCCACGGTGACAAAGATGACTTCGGGGTGGCGGCCTGTGACGCACAAGGGCCGCAGGCAGCGACAATGTGTGCCATTTCAGAGTCGATGCCGGGTCAGTACACATGACGGCACACCAGAGATTTTGTGTGAGAGACTCCCCAGTGCCCTTGGTGAAGGAGGCGCAAGACTGAAGCACGCAAATACGCAGGTACCACAACATGCAGCGTAGCATTTTTGGTGGAAAGGAGGATAACACCATCCCTAGCCGTGAGGCAGTAACGCAATGTGTAGTAATTCCGCAACAGATCAGAAGTCTTAGCGGATGGATGATCTCGCTAACCCTTCTGAATACAGCGTAAAACCCGGGAGAGGTTAGGGTCAGAACCCGTAGCAGCTGCCAGTCGGTCTCCGGTGATGGGGAACCCATCCACAACCCGCTGCTCGGCAACATCCAGGTGGAAACACAAAAGTTCGTCCCTATCGAATGCCAGATCAGGACCCATGGGAAGGCGAGACATTGCATCAGAATTCACATGTAGAGCCGTCGGCTGGAAATGAATCTCATAATTGAAACGAGACAAGTAAAAAGCCCAACACTGGAGGCAGTGTGCAGCCTTGTCGGGAGTGACGTTGATGGATGAAGCAAGGAAACAAGTGGTTTGTGATACATAACAAGATGAAATTTGGATCCATAGAGAAAAGCACCAAACTTATGAGGAGCATAAATAATGGCCAAAGGTTTTTTTTCAATTTGAGAATACTTTTGTTGGGCATCCGTGAGTGTTTTCGAGGTGTAAGCAATGGGTTATTCAGAACCGTCAGAAAAATGGTGCGCAAGGACTGCACCGACACCGTATTGAGAGATGTCCGTGGCAAGAAAAAATATGTTGGCCAGGTCAATCAGTAGCCAGGCATGGGGCCTGTTTCAGCATAGTCTTCAATTTCTGGAAAGCCGCATTGCATGACGCGGACCAGTGAAAAGGCATGTTTTTATGCAACAGGCGATGCAATGGCTGAGCCACTGAAGCAGCAGATGGTAAAAACTTGTGATAGTATGCTATTTTCCCCAAGAAGGCCTGCAGTTTCTTAACAGATGTAGGGCAATGAAGGGCATCGAATGCAGCGACAGTTTGCTGAAGTGGACGAATACCATCCCAAGAGAGTTGAAACCCCAAATACGTGATAGATGCCTGAAAAAATTTTTGTTTCTGAAGATTACGCTTAAGACCAGCAGTCTGTAAGACATGAAAAAGTGTGCGGAGATTTTGAAGATGTTCGTCAGTGGTGGAGCCAATGACAACAATGCCGTCCATGTAATTTATACACCCAGGGACAGTGAGAATTAATTGTTCCAAGAATCATTTAAAGAGAGCAGGGGTGCTGGTAACCCCGAATGGCAATCGTTGGTATTGATAGAGGCCGAAAGGCGTGTTAAGGACCAAGAACTGCCAAGAAGCAGCATCGAGAGGAAGTTGATGATAAGCTTCTGACAGGTCAAGTTTAGAAAAATACTGGCCTCCAGCCAGTTTAGTGAACAATTCTTGAGGTCTAGGCTTAGGGTAAGTGTCGATGAGGCATTGAGCATTTACAGTGGCTTTGAAATCGCCACAGAGACGAATATCACCATTTGGCTTAGCAACGACAATGACAGGAGAGGACCACTCACTGGAAGTGACAAGAAGCAAGACCCCAGAAGCAATGAGACGATCCAGCTCCCGTTTGACCCGATCACAAAGGGCCACAGGAATGGGCCGAGCCCGAAAAAACTTAGGCCGAGCAGTGGGTTTGAGCGTGATATGAGCTTCAAAGTTGTTTGCACGGCCTAACCCAAGAGAAAAAAGGGATGAAAATGTCATTGACAAGGAATCCAATTGAGCATAAGGAATAGCACCAGAGATGATATTGACAGAGACATCTGTGGAGAACCCAAAAACGCGAAAGGCATCGAAACCAAAAAGATTCTCCGCATTACTATGGTCGACCACAAATATGGGAACAGTGCGAACGACAGGTTTGTAAGATACCTCAGTATCAAATTGTCCCAAGAGAGAAATCCATAATTGCCAAGTGACAGGTGACAGGATTGGAGAACCCAACTGAAGATACGTCTGAGAATTGATGTTAGTAGCAGCAGAACCAGTATCCACCTGCATGCGAACATCCCGACCAAGTATTTGGACAGCGAGGAATAACTTCCCTGAAAGGGAAGAAGTACAATTGACTGACAACACAGAAGCAGAATCAGCGTCATGTTCATGAACATCAGGTATGCGGTCGGATTTGCAAATGGATGACACATGACTCTTTTTTTTTGCATTTGTGACACACAGCCCAACGTTGTGGACAATCCTCTCATGAATGTTTCGTAAAACACCATGGACATGAAGGAAGTTGCCGTGGGGTTTGCTGCAGTTTCTTAGAGGTTTGTTCATGGTTAGGCCGAGGCTGCACTTGGGAGCGTACTGTGGCCATGTCGGCCAGCGGGGACACGCCGCACGCTTCATCAACAGCGTACAGAGATTGTACTTCCCCGACGTCACCCCATGCCTCTATTTGTGCTCCAGCGGCGCGAGAAATTTCAAAAGACTGGGTGATGGGTAGGACTTCATCTAGAGTCAGATTTGCCAACTGAAGGACACGTTGCCTAACGTCTTTGTCGGGCGCCAACCGGATAATAGCATTCCATACCATGGAATCAGCGTAGGATTCTTTGTGAACTTCAGTAACAAATTGACACTTTCTACTGAGCCGTGAAGTTCAGCAGCCCAAGCACGATAGGATTGTTTCAGTTGTTTTTGACAATGATAAAAGGTAACACAAGAGGCTACCACATGCATATGCTTTTGAAAATAGACACACAGAAGGGAGCACATTTCAGCAAAGGACAAAGACGCAGGATCTTTCAAAGGAGCCAATTGTGACAACAACCGATACATTTGAGGTGAAATCCATGAAAGGAACAGAGACTTACATGTTTGGTCGTCCGTGACATAAAATGCCAAGAAGTGCTCTTGAAGACGTTTTTTGTAATCAGACCAGTCTTCTGCCATCTTGTCGGAAGGAGGAAAAGGAGATAGAGGCAACGACGAGAGACGCCCCGCATTGGATGCCACGACGAAATCACGAATCACATTTGTGAGAAGCGTTTGCTGTTCTATGATACCTTGCAATAGTTGCTTTAAAGTAGCCATGGAAACCTGTGGGTCAATGATGAAAAAGAAAAATTCACTACCTCGTCGCCAATTGTTATAACTTCAGGTTGAACAAATATATTTCAAGGACGACGCAATACATGAAAGTCACAGAACAAGTAAACAGAGTAAGACGTGTGTACACTTTAACAGTCAAATCATAACTGAGTCCAAATCTAGCGACCGCTGGCTGGCTGGCCGCTTAGGTGCCACTGCTGCTGCCTGGCTGGCAGACAGCGCCGCATGTAGAGGATGCACGTAACTGCACGGAAGCACTTTGAAAGATCGGCGAGTCACAACAATTCTTCTGCAGTGAGATCCAGTAAACCTAGTTTGATTACCACAACCAGCATTCAAAATTTTCAGTTTCCAAAATTGTTTCCGTTGAAATATGGAACTCGACATTTGCCTTTGTATTCTTTCAGCATTTTGTCATTCCAAGCTGATGAACCAGAAGTACATATGTACAGTACCACTTGCACAGTACTTAAGTTCATGGGAATAGGTGTCTCCCCAAATGAACTGCAATAGATATTCTTTCAAATATATGAACAGTTAACCATAATTGTTTGAAGGCATTACACATGAACAAATTTGAGGTATGGCTGTGGGCACCTGCATGGCACGATCTTATGCCAAACTATTCTTTCCAGACTCCTAGCATCTCCCGAAGTCTCACTGTCTGGCCACAGTGGAACATTCCCCTCATAATACAGTACCACCCAGGACTGGTGCAACTGAATTACATTCTCCGCCAGGGTTTTGACTATCTCTAATCTTGCCCTGAAATGAGAAATGTCCTGCTCACTATCTTTCCCACCCCTCCCACACTGGTATTCGACTGTCCACTGAACCTACACAATATACTCATCCATTCCTACACAAACTCCTGCTCCCAACCCCTTACCTCAGGGCTCATATCCCTCTAAAATACCTATGTGCAAGACCTGTCCCATACATCCTCCTACCACCACCTACTCCAGTCTGGTCACTAATATCACCTATCCCATCAAAGGCAGAGCTACCTGTGAAACCAGTCATGTTATCTACAAGCTAAGCTGCAACCACTGTGCTGCATTCTGTATGGGCATGACAACCAACAAGCTGTCTGTCCACATGGATGGCCACCCACAAACTGTGGCTAAGAAACAAGTGGGCCACCCTGTTGCTCAGCATGCTGTCCAACACATCATCCTTCATTTCAATGATTGCTCACAGGCTATGGTCTACTTTTGACAAACACCTTGTTGGCCAAAAGCTTATCTGTGACAGTCTTTTTGTTGTGCCGATCTGCAGCTCAGTATCTCTGCTATATGGTGAGTAGCAACTTTCCTTTTCATAATATTGTTACATAATTGTTCTTTGTTTGTGTTGTTGTTTCTAGGTACTTTCTGTTGATAATAGTATAGAGATATCTTATATGTGATTATGGTAATTTGGCTGCATAATCAGTGACTGCCAGACAAAAACAGCTCATGAACAGAAAGTAAATCTTTTGTGCATTATTTTTTCATAGTTATGGAAGAAGTGGTGAAATTTTTGTGGGTAGCTGATCATGCACACAGCATATTAGACAAGGCATTTGCAGCAGCTACTGAATCAATGGATACTGATGCCACAGCTGCCCATAATAGTTAGCCGTCAGAATAATGTACAAATTGTTACATAGTGATATTATTTCAGCAAACACTGAGTACTGCTGGATCTCATTGAGATTTGCAAACCCCATTAGAAAAATGTCTCACCAATTGCAGACATTGAAGCTTGAGATGAATCCAGACTGACTGCCACGGACGTGGTGTTCTAGTAATTGACCAGCTCAGAACCATACCCAAGCTCAAGATACTGCATTGACCATCTGTTAATGTCATATATGGTTTGGGCTACAGGCCAGAAAGTGTACAAGTCTGTGTGATCATCCAAATGGCAAGAGTAGTGCACAATAAGTGCCATGGACTGTGATGTCTCCAAGTGGTGCAAAAGGTGTATGAAAACACTGGCTAACAGTAGTTTCCAGAATACAGTGCAATTTTAACATACCTGTGAAGACTACAGAACTACCTGTCTTTGTAAGTCAGTTGGCAGTTCAACAGAAATGCATATGAATATCTCTGTAGTTGTTCATTGCTGAAAGATGATCTGGGTTAGTATTTCTGGTGGACACTGATTCAGAAGTCAGCACTCTGCTGACCTTGTATGCATTAGACATGAAAGACCAGAGCCACTGCAGCTGTCAACCTTCAATAATTCTAGTATCAGGATGCTGGGCTGCAAGAAACTAATAACTGACTTTGGTTTTGCTGCTGCTTTCAAGTGGATGTTTGTAGTGGCAGACTTTCCCCACCTATTTTGGAAGCAGATTTCCCTGCAAATTTGGCATTGTCGGTGGATTTGGCTGAGGCCTGACTTCTAAGTGGATCCAGCAGCAGCAAAATGCATCAGATTTTAAACAACTGTGCAATTGTAGGATACATCAGATCAGCAACATACATCAACAGATTGTTCTACAGGTATTGACCCTGCAACATGGTATATATCACAATACATTGCACTATATACATATAATACCAGGACTGCCAGTTGTGTGGCATGGCTGTAGAATTGTGCTAGATAAAATACTGGAATTTAAAACTATTTTTGAAGAGATGTTGTGTTCTGGTATTATGCGGCATTCAGAGGGTGCCTGGGCATCTCCACTATATTTGGTAAAGAAGAAAGATGGTACGTGGCACCCTTCTTGGGATTACTGAGGATTAAATGCCAGGACCATTCCTGACACAAACATCCGACTCCACACATTCAAGACTTCACATATGCTTTGGAAAGCACAACTGTTTTTGGTCCTGGATTGCCACAAGGCCTGTAAGAAAATTATTGTAGCATCTATGTGTGTTCCCAAGACAGCAGTGTCATTATTTTCAGCCTATTAAAGTTCTTGCAGATGCATTTCAGACTTAAAAATGTTGCTCAGACCTGGAAAAGGTTCATTGATGAAGTGCTGCAGGGATGCTGCTTTGCTTTCCATATCTCAAAAACATGTTTGTAAACTCTGCTGATGCACCATCACACGTCAGACAGGTGGCTGAGGCACCGCAAAGAGTACAAGACTGTAGTGTGGTACTGATTGAAGACAGATACTTGGTGGGTAAAAGTGAAGTGACATTTCTCACATGTAGAGTTTCATATGATGCAATCATCCTATTGCCAGAAAAGTGTCTGAGGAATTATCACCAACTATGATGGCTACTAGGCATGGTGAATTTATATCGCTGCCATTTAGCAGCAACAGCAGATATTCAGGCAACTCTTTCCATCAACTGCACTAAAGGGAAGCAATTGCTGACATGAACTTTAGTGATGGATGAGGCCTTTTGCACTTTGCAAAAGAGTCTTAAGCAAATAGTATCACTCACCTACTTGGTACCAGCTGCACCTTTAGGTATGGTGGTTGATGGCAGACTGCAACTGGGGCCACGCTACACCAGAAAGTGGACACTTGTTGGTAGCCATTAGTTTCTTTCTAAAGAAGCTACTGCCATGGCAACTGAACTGAAGTGCCCACAATAGGGAATTGTTGACAATTTATGATAGTGTGAAGCACTTTTACCCTCATGTAGAAGTCCACACAGTGACGATTTACATGATTCCAGCAGGTCAAGGTACCATGTTGCAGTGTCAAATCATGGTGTGATGTGTCGACAGGTGCTATGGTCCTGTACCACACAATTTCACAGGACAGTGTTTGACAGTTGCACAACCTGGTCCACCAAGAGGCAAACACCACTGTTTAGATAATAATGGAATGTTTCATGTGGCCATCAGTTAAGAAAAATGCTGGCAACACTGTCAGTGGCATAATGTGGGACATTATGTCCATGCTGAGGTTGGGCATTTTTCAGGTATGTCAGTGATACTTGAACATATCCACCTTGGCACTATGGGCCCCCTACCATCTTATGACTGCTACAGATCCTTGCTCACATCAGTGGACAGATGCCCAAGATGGGCTGAAGTCATGCCCTACTGGACATATCAGCCAGGACAGATGCAAAGACATTCGTCACATAGTGGTTTATGCACTTCGACTGTCCCCTGCACATTACAACAGACCAGGGCCGGCAGTTTGAATCTCTGCTGTTCAACAGCCTGGCTAAACTGTGCAGATTCAAGCACTATCATACCACCAGCTGCCACCCAGCCAGCAAAGGTACGGTGGAGAGGTGGCATTGCATGCTGAAAGTAGACCTCATATGCATCTAGAAAGTTGGATTGAAGTGTTCCCTCTGGTATTGTTTGGGTTACAGACAGCTTACAAGGCCAATATTGGCACCTCAAGGACTGAAATAATATACAGAGAGCTGTTAAGGACCCCAATGGAGTTTCTTACCTCTGCACCACTGCCAGACCAAATGGAGTTACCTTATTGGCACAGAGGACTGAGGAACACATGGCAAATATTCAACAATCAACAGCTGCACATCATGGCTCATATCCTTTTCTCCTGCACAAGGCACTAACAGATGTTTTGTACATCATGCTGAGCACTGATTCCACACAGATACTTCCTCAGCTACCGTATACGGGACACTACTAGGTTTTCCTGTGAAGTAAACATACACTTGAGATTCTGCAAAACAGGAGGGCCAGCAAAGTATTAGTGGAAAGATTGAAACCAACATGGGTAATGCTGTCTCCATCTTCAGACAAAGTGGAGAGCAACATTGGGAGGGGGGCATGGGGATGACACTCCTGCAACACACAGGTAGCAGACATGAAATCAGTCCAGGGCAAAACACACTGGCCTCACAGGTGACCACTCCTCTCACCAAAACATTGCAGCCAAAGATGGTTAGCCCAAGAGCTAGCAGAGTTGTCAAATTCTAGTACCCCTACATTCCCAGTGCTCTACTCTTTACAGGTAGGGGTGTGTGGGAATAGGTATCCAACAGATGAGACACAATATGTACTCTCTGGAATGTGTGAATGGTGAACCATAATTTTTCTTCATTTGTGTTGTTGTTCATAATTACTTTCTGTTGATAATGAACTGGAGATATCTTATATCTGGGTATGATTATTTGGCTACAAGTTTTAAACTTTTAACTATTTATTTTCTTTCTCTGGGCCCACAAATTATTGAGAAAACTGTTAGCAGTGTGTGGCTGCAAGCAAAAAGCAAAATGACACAAATAAGCTCTATAGCCAAGAAGAATCAATTTAATGAATACTTAAGAAGATCCTAAACTCTATTACATACTAAAACACTGTCTTAACACATAAACACAAGATATGGTGCCAACCTTTGAATCTCTGTTCTATATTCCTAAAATAACCTCATAGTTGATGATAAATATAAACTCAATAAGATCATCACACCTGACCAAACATTATTCAATGTACTTTTGGTGGATTATGCATTTCAGTGACCTATGTTAATGTAGTCATATCTGAGTCTAAATGCTAAATGAATTTGATAAATACAGATAATGACACATCCAGCGAAATGTTCACGGTTTACACAACGGTGCCATCTGGGAAAAAAAAGAGAGACTGATATTTCTGCCTCTTTATCTTTGCATTTCCCCTTTCCTCTTTCTGAAAATTGTCTTCCCTGTCACCATTTTATCTAATTGTCCCATTCCCTTCAGCCAGTTGTTAAGCTTGTCTCTCAACATGTGCAGAATTGCTGAAATCAGTGTTAAGAATGGCAGGGTTATCAGTTACACAGATGCTGTGACAGTATGTCATTTAGTTTTAGACTATGGTTTCATTATTTGTTCATCATTTATCTGATGAATGTTCAAATATGTTTTATTTGTCATTTCATTTAGTTTCTTGTTATATGACTGATGAAATATGTTGTACCTGATTTCCCAGTAACATAAAATTAATATCTTACCTGAGGACGAAATATACTGCCAAAAAATAATCCATAACTCTCTGAAACAACTGATACAATTAAGAACAGAAGTGTGTACCACAGGAATCTGTCCAGTTCCAAGGGTTGTCCAGCAAGGAAATATGAGAAGAAGACATAGACAACAGCCACTCCATGCTGTAAAAAATGTACGTATGAGACAACTGTGTCAGATATTTAACATTTCTAGTCAAAAGGGTAGTAAGGAACTGTTAATACCATGAATGGCAGTCTTGCAGTTGTCACTGCAAACACATAGGAATTCAAAGAATACCAGCCATTTTTACATTCACGCTTCACCAGGGTGACCTCAGATGGATCTGCAACAACAAAATTCAAATCAGCATCATAGGGATTGAACACAGCAATGAAAACAAAATATCTTAAACAGCCTCAATATATATTTTCAAGCAGTGAGGGGAAGGGTGGTTAGAAGTTAGGACAACCTACAAAATCAGAAATCAACATATACATACACATTTAGCACAAAAAACCCTAGTACACATAAATTTTAAAAAAGACTATTATCTTGAGCTCTCACTCAATTTCACGCATTTTACTGCCACAAAATTACACTTGAACACTGTTGTGCCTCAACAAATTTTAAAACAAGACTTCTAAAAAGGACTCTAAAAAAATTAAATTGTCAATTTCTATTTTATACTGAAAAATACAAGCTGTACCAGCTACATTGCAATGTATTATATACTTTTTCATATGAAATCTGTAATTGGATGGAGGGATCCTTGTTAGGGGAAACATTGCATGTTATACTGGACAGATGATCACTCACAGGTCTAGAAGTGACTTCAAGTGTTCCTATAGGAAGTGTGTGAGGGTGCTTCTGTTCATGTTGTATATTAATGATTTAGCGGACAATATTTATAGTAACCACACTGAGTGGTCAATGGGTACAAAAATTAGATGGAAAAATTGCTAGTATTTTGGACAATATCCTTCTTCCGATGGCTTGCTGTCAATGCCATTACATTTATTGACTATGAGGTGGAGGTGATTGAATATGCAAGCAAGATGGTGTAAATATTATGGTAGCACAGAAATTAACAGCGTGGACTGGTAGAAAAGTATTGGCCTCACAGAAAAACCAGCAAAGTGCACACATTAAGTATGTGTTTAGGGAAGTCTCCCCCAGGCTGTTGTCAAGCCATGCCTCCACAATATCTCTCCTTCCAGGAGTCCTAGTCCTGCAAGTTTCACAGGAGGGTTTTGTGAAGTTTGGAAGGTAGGAGGTGAGGTACTGACAGAAGTAAAGCTCAGTCAGTAGAGCACTTGCATGTGAAAGGCAAAGGCCTGAAGTTCAAGTCTCAGTTCAGCACACAGTTTCAATCTGCTAGGAAGTTTCACTATCCAGCAGTTGTCAACCATGCTTGTGGAAGAATGGAAGACCCTACCACAAAAACTCTTATCAACCTTGGGGCCAGCATGTAAGCCCATTACATAGCATTCATTACTGTCCGTGATGATAGTACACTTGATTAAGGATCTGCCTTTTGCAATTTCTAAGGGACCATCATTAAGATTATTTTTATTTTATTACAGCATGTCCACATGCACCAATGAATAACCAGCAGTTGTCACCCATGCTGGCAGATGGATGGAACACCCAACAACAAGAACGTCTTACCAATCTAGTGTCCATCGTAGAAGCCCACTGCAAGGCATGTATTATTGCCCATGGTGATTGCACACTAGATTAAGGACCATGTCCCACTTATGTGACATTGAGGGGACCATAATTAATCACGGTAACTTCACTGCAATTACTGTCTTGGAATAAAAGTGTCATTTCTCTTAATCTAATTGCATATTTCTTTCAGTTACCCTCTGTACTATAATATATATACCTTGCTATACTGTACTTTACTATAATACACTATCTGCATAATACTATAGTGTACTGTAACACTTTTTTCAAAGTGTGGTCCAAGTTTCATCAAGATGCATTATTTGCTAGGGACACATCATGTGAATTTTACTTCTGTTCTTAAGTTTTTCATACCAGTATACTATGAATAGTACAACAAGTTACAGTACCAATTCTGCAAAAAAAAAAAAAAAAAAAAAAAAAAAAAAAAAAAAAAAAATTGAAAAACTTCACAGCTTTTACCTCATAGAACTGGGCTTAAGTCTAGGAAAGAAACTAACAGAAAAATTTCTCCTTAAGGGATTTGATTTAAAAAACTGCCAAAATGAGTTGTCATAGGCCACATAGTTTCAATACTGGCACACTGCATTAGAATTGTACGAAAGAAATATTGAATCGTAATTAGAGGGCCCAGTTACAAATCATGGATGTACATTATACTGTGAATAGATCCCATCACAGTGACAATTTTCAAGAAATATTGGCAAACAAAAGTGCTGGCCACCATTTAATTGTGCTATGCAGTGTTTTGTCATGTAGACATGTAGTATGTGACAGTGCTCCACTTGCTAGAGCGCTGGAGTTTACACCCTTCCAGCTTCCCATCCCCATTTCTTCAGCATAAACATGATAACCCTGCCATCCCCAATGGGTCTTCAAGTTGCACTACCGTGTCATACACATGCAATGCATCACTGTCTTGACCAACTGAATTGTACCTTTCATACAGGACAAGTAGCTGCAAGTGTGTGTGTGTGTGTGTGTGTGTGTGTGTGTGTGTGTGTGTGTGTGTGTGTGTGTGTGTGTGTATTTTCTGCACTTGTTACCTTGGAAAAAGAGTACCATCCAAAGGCGTAGCAATGTTTGCAGTGTTGTTAATGTCATTATCAACTGCTTGATGCCCAATAAGCATGGTGACTTGGTTTCTTTACCTCATCCATTACTTTTATTCCACTTAGTGTATTCCATTTTCATATTGTGAAGTGAGATTCTATCTAAAAAAAGGTGTAGAAATATACAATCATATTGTGACAGGATTTGAAAGAGGTATAAAGGCTGGCATCTTACTTTAAAGAAAATAGCTTAGCTCCTATGGCTCCAGTCACAACTGGTTCCAGTTAGATCATAGAAATGTCTGGCTGTGCCAGTTTGAGGAGATGTGAAGTGATGTGAAGGTAACATCTGCTCAATAATAGGTACAGTTGGTGGCATACTTTGGGTCATTGATAGGATGCTGGGAAAATTCAGTCAGCCTAGAAAGGAGTTTGCTAGCAAAACACTTACATGACCCATCCTGGAAAAACTTTTCACTTTCTGTAATGAAATGGCAGTGCTCTTTAAATGTGGATAAATGTAAGATAATGCATTTAATATAGAGAAAGAATCCATTAGTGTCCAATTACAATAACACCCTGAGCACATCACTTTAAGTAAGTACTATAACTAATACAAAGGAGTGATATTAAATGGCACAATCACATAAAACCAGTATTATGGAAGTAAATGAAAAACTTAGGTTTGCTGGAAGGGTTTTGGTGAGGTGCACTGCATCTGTAAGAGAAACTGCATACAAAACACTAGTGCAACCAATTCTAGAATGATTTTGTTCACAGCTGTAGTTCAACAGCTGCAGAATATTTCACAAAAGGTAAAAAGTCAGTCATCAGCAGCACCACAAAACATTTATTTAGTTCATTTAACTGGTTTCAATAGTTTAAACTGTCATCTTCAGAACTGAATCAGGGTCAAATCATCAGTAAGCCAATATCAAAAATAAAAATTGGATGGTTGTGTCCTACAAAGGATTGGTAAAAAATACACATACGAAGAAATTATGTTAAAAACAAATATACAAAGAATGAACAGCAGAAGTAAAGCAGGTTTCTTAAAACAGATGTAAAGTATTTAAGATCATGAGCCACAATATACCTTTGTTACAGAGTCAATAAAACAGAGTGACATCTCTAAAAATATATGACATGTGCAGGAGTGGCGAACAATTAACTATTAAATTTCATATCATACATAGTATATGCAAGAAAATTCAACCACTAAACTGCTGACACAAAGGGCTTTGAAGATGCTTATAGACAAAGTGGGAATGCTAGCATACATGCAGCCTGTAATATATTCTGCAACAGCTGAAACACAAGTATGCATTAAACCTTACAAAAACATATAAAATGTTTACTAGAAGACAGTAGCCATTGACCAAGCATTAAGCAAATAGACGTATAAAAATAACTTCATTATTATGTAAAGGGACCGAGCGAGGTGGCGCAGTGGTTAGACACTGGACTCGCATTCGGAAGGACGACGGTTCAATCCCACGTCCGGCCATCCTGATTTAGGTTTTCCGTGATTTCCCTAAATCGCTCCAGGCAAATGCTGGGATGGTTCCTTTCAAAGGGCACGGCCGACTTCCTTCCCTAATCCGATGAGACCGATGACCTCGCTGTCTGGTCTCCTTCCCCAAACCAACCAACCAACCAACTATGTAAAGGGATAAACAAAGGAAGGTAAACTGTTGAAATTTTATTATCATTTTACATTGGCACCATGGGCTGCTGGAGCACCACAATATGTTCAACTGTTCAGTATCATGGAGTTGAGGCTGACTGCTGGACATTCATTGGCAAGAAACATAAGTAAGTGAGCTGCAGTCTGGCTTCAATAGCGGTAAGTGGACACCACTGGGTTGAAGGCATGTGAGTGGCCCAGTGCTTGTTTACAAGCTGACTTTCTGTGTGGGAGTGTGCCTGTAGTGTATCTAGATGCTAAGTAAGACTTTGTGCGTGGGAACTAATAAACCTTGGTAGGTGCTTAGGAAGCATGTGATATAACCATAAACTACTACTTATTTTTAATGTGTAGCTGACACATGCTGTTTGAATAGCACTTTGTCCATGGTTTACCATCTTTTCCTAAACATTTTGTATGTTTTTTATATGTTTTAGTGCATACTTGTGCTTCAGCTGTCACAGGATATATTACAGGTTGTATGTACACTAGCATGCACACATTGTACATAAGTGTGTTCAATACCCTTCATGTCATCAGTTTGGTGATTAACTTTTCTCACAGGTACTATGTATGATGTGAAATTTATTTGCCACTCATCGCACATATCATATATTTTTAAAGATGTGATTCTGCTTGACTGACTCTGTTGCAAAGGTGTGTTGTGGCTCATAAGCTTAACTACTTTACATCTGTTTTACCAAACCTGTTTTACTTCTGCTGTTCAATCTTTTACATTTGTTTTTAACATACTTGGTTTGTATATGTATTTTTTACCAATCCTTTGTAGGACACTACCATCCAATTCTTATTTTTGACATTGGCTTATTAATTATTTGAGCCTATTTGACTTCTGAAGATGACAGTTTTAACTGTCAAACCCAGTTAAGTGAACCAAATAAAAGTTTTCTTGTGCAGCTGATGACTGATCTGCCATTCTAGAATATTATTCTAGAATGTTATTCTAGAATATTATTCCAGTGTTTAGAGTCCTTATCAAGTACACATGATAAAGGACCTTGAAAGGATTGAGAGATGTCTTGCTATGATCATAACAGATCAAAAGTATGACAGATATGCTCAGAGAATCTAAATGGGAATCTCTGGGAGGGGGGGAGGGGGGGGGGGGGATAACACAACATAGTTCTTGCAAAATCCTGTTCAGTACATTTAGAGAGTCTTTATTCAGAGAAGACTGAGTTACCACTATGCTGATGATACCACTGTTATATTTCTTATGTGGGGATCATAAGAATAAGGTAGGAGACATTAGGGTACATTCAGAGGCATACAACAGTCAGTTTTCTCTTGTTTAGTATGTGAATGGAATAGGACGGGTAATTGACAATACTGATATGAAATACCCTCTACCATACACTGTACAGTTGTCTGCAGAGTATGTATTTAGATGAATGTGCAGATGTGGGAATGGTTTGCTGGAAGCTGAACTATGCACAAGGCTGCCACTCACTAGGCCTTCAATCATATTTTATTACAATGCAGCCTACATCAAATGGTAACACGAAAGATATAACTGGAAACAGACATGAGTGGTTGAAGGTTGTGTTTAATAATGAGAGAAGATTCTGTATTCATATTAGTGATGGTCATTTCTCAGTGAAGTGGTATCTATACATACAGCTACTATGAAAATGTAACAGGCACAGATCTGGTTCTGGGTATCATGTTGCAGAATAGAATACAGTACGTACTTGGCTCTATTGAGGGAACACTGACTATTGCAACACATATCCAAAATGTTATTAGTCCATTCAGCCGGAACCAAAGTTTGAATTACTAGTGAAAGAAAATGTTGTGTGGCTAGAGCCTGCTTTAGGGTAGACCAGTTGCCTGGAGCAAGTCTTTTTAATTGACGCCACTTTGGCTACTTGCATGTCAATGAGGATGAACTGATGATGGAAACAAAACAACACTTAGTTCCCAAGGAGAGGAAATCTCTGATCCAACTGTAAATCATACCTGGATGCTTCACATTGCATTCTGCCACACTGCTCACACAACTATGAAGGTGTACTGAATTATATGTAACTTCTTTTGAACAATTGAGACTGTCTTACTATTCATTTTGGATGGTTGGCAATAGCTGTTACTGAAAAAAATAAACTTACAAATTCAAATGTTGTTTAATAGCTTTGGTTGATGTGATTTCTTACTGGTCCCCAAAGCAAAGGAAACCTCTCTAATGAAGCAGCAGGTTCTACATATGCTGCATATCTAAAGAACAGCCTGAAAGAAGCACACTATACAGCCCTCACCAACTAGTCTGAACTGCAACAGTACATAGAACATCAGAGAGAGTTCTTGAAAAAGATAAGAATTAATATATCAAATGTAAAGTATGCAATGTGGTCCTCAAAATATGCAAATAAAATGTCATTCTTCTTTCATTTCCTACAAATATAAAAGTAGAGAATTACCAGACACATGAATAATGTGGATATCAAAGTGAACAGAAGAAAACCATTACAATATTGGTGGCAGAAATGGTACTTGCACGTAAGGGAACAGTTCCAACCCATCCACTTCAAAGAAGCTGATGTTGGGAGATAAGATCCAAATGTTTCCAGAATGTTTGGAAGGTAGGAGACAAGGTACTGGCAGAAGTAAGGCTGTGAGGATGGGGCTTGAGTCGTGCTTGGGTAGCTCAGATGGTAGAGCACTTGCCCGTGAAAGGCAAAGGTCCCGAGTTCGAGTCTCGGTCCGGCACACAGTTTTAATCTGCCAGGAAGTTTCAAGATCCAGATGGTACAGGTGTGAGGTAGTCACTCTTTGATAAAGTCCTATGAATTTCTCAGTCACATTCTATCCACATCTTCCTCCCCTACAGTCCTTTCTGATGACACTAACCTCACAGTGGAGGAAAGAGCAGCCAATTCCGGCGAAAAAGCCATCCAGTAATCCATATGGGTTCCTTGGTAGAAGGTCACATCTGAGGTCTCGGATTTCTCAAACAGATATGCCATTCCACACTTATCTACAAACTTATCCACTATGCAGTAATCTACCAAGTTACTAATAATCAAAGCATCCTGAAAATCAGTCAAGGAGATCCACCCTCTTTCAGACAGTAACACTGCAGACTGGATCAGCTGAACTAAATTCTTTGTGAGGACTGCCATTATCTCCAGAAATGCACTTAAATGAGAAAATTTTCTGTAAAATCTTCCATATCACGTTTCACTACATCATAACCCTATGTCATATTACAGCGCAGCAATGCATTTAAATGAGAATATGTTCTATAAAGTCTTTCATATCACAATGGCATTTCACTACATGACTACCATATGTAATATTGCACAGCAACCTTTGTCACTCTTGCTCCCAACTCGTTTGCACAATAGGAGACATACCTGTGTATATGACCCACATGTAAGACCAGTCACACACATCCAGCTTACATATCTTATTCCATTTCTATTACTAATATACTAAATCCATGAAAGGTAGTACCAAGCTTGAAAGCAGTCATGTACATATCCATTTCATTGCTAGCACTGTACAGCTCTGTATATGGGCACGATCATTAAATGGTTGTTTGTATGTACATATGGTCACCACTAGACTGGTCTGGTCTGAGTTTTACAACACAGTTAACTTTTGTGGGTAATTAACAGCTTCAATTATATGGACAATGGTCCCTTCCCCAATACAAGTGCCTCCAAATTGCACTGGTGGAAATAGTCACCCAACACAGAATTTGCACTTTCACTACTCTTAGTTGGTTGTTTTGTTGGTTCATTGATTGAGAGTAAAAGACTAAGCAGCAAGGTCATCAGTCCTTTGGTCAAGGGTTTGTTCATCCATAGCAGTGATATCCATAATGAATCCAATCAGATGAGGAATGTACATAGGAGTGGCAAAATCATGACACTGAAGGGAATACTGATGCCAAATGGTTTATGGAAAATTAAAAGTATTTGGGTTTGATTGGTACATAGCAGATAAGTGGTCTTTCACGGCTCAGCCACGGGGAGAGAAACCCCACTTGCATCCAACCCCTGCCAAACCCAATAAGTGTGAAGATAGCTAGAGAGTAAAGGATGCATTTAGTTGAGAGATCCAGACAAGTAAAAGGAGAAAGCCCAAAAAGATTATGGACATCAGCTGGATATCAATAATAAAATAAGATGAGAGAAATATTTAAAGAGAGCAGGAGGGTGTCCCTACAGCTCTGCATGTGAAGGGAGCAAGCCCTCCCACAGCTATCCTACCACTGATCCATCATAACCAAGTGTTAAAGAGGGGAAGAGCATCCACTAACCAACATAGCATTACTGCTAAAATGAAAAACAGAGTGCAGCACAAAAACAGCTAAACCAAATCTAAAACCACTTGAACCAGATGAAAGGAGGGATGACAGAGGCAACAGGCAAAGGAGGCAGGGTCAAGGGTCCCCCTTACAAAGTATGTGGCAGAAGACAACCCAACCACCCTGCCCCCACTATGAAA
This sequence comes from Schistocerca nitens, assembly GCF_023898315.1. Taxonomy (NCBI): domain Eukaryota; kingdom Metazoa; phylum Arthropoda; class Insecta; order Orthoptera; family Acrididae; genus Schistocerca; species Schistocerca nitens. The sequence continues at coordinate 409,487,505 of NC_064620.1, forward strand.
TTAGTTTAAAATGCTACACTACTGGCCATTAAAATTACTACACCACAAAGATGATGTGCTACAGATGTGAAATTTAACTGACAGGAAGAAGATGCTGTGATATGCAAATGATTGGCTTTTCAGAGCATTAATACAAGGTTGGCGCCGGTGGCGACACCTACAATATGCTGACATGAGGAAAGTTTCCAACTGATTTCTCATACACAAACGGCAGTTGACCAGGTTTGTCTGGTGAAACATTGTTGTGATGCCTCGTGTAAAAAGGAGAAATGCGTACCATCACGTTTCCGACTTTGATAAAGGTCGGTCTGAAGCCTATCGCGATTGCAGTTTATCGTATCGCGACACTGCTGCTCGTGTTGGTTGAGATCCAATGACTGTTAACAGAATATGGAATTGGTGGGTTCAGGAGGGCAACACGGAATGCCGTGCTGGATCCCAATGGCCTCGTATCACTAGCAGTCGAGATGACAGGCATCTTATCTGCATGGCTGTAATGGATCGTGAAGCCACATCTCGATCCCTGAGTCAACAGATGGGGACATTTGCAAGACAACAACCATCTGCACGAATAATTCGACGATATTTGCAGCAGCATGGACTATCAGCTCAGAGACCAAGGCTGCGGTTACCCTTGACGCTGCATCATAGACAGGAGCACCTGCGATGGTGTACTCAATGACAAACCTGGGTGCACGAATGGCAAAACGCCATTTTTTGGATGGATCCAGGTTCTGTTTACAGCATCATGATGGTTGCATATGTGTTTGGCGACATCATGGTGACCGCACATTGGAAGCGTGTATTCGTCATCACCATACTAGCGTATCACCCGGCGTGATGGTATGGGGTGCCACTGGTTACACGTGTCGGTCACCTCTTGTTCGCATTGACAGCACTTTGAACAGTGGACGTTACATTTCAGATGTGTTACGACCGCATGTTGCAGGTTCTGTGCGGGCCTTTCTGGATACAGAAAATGCTCGACTGCTGCCCTGGCCAGCATATTCTCAAGATCTCTCACCAATTGAAAATGTCTCGTCAATGGTGGCCGAGCAACTGGCTCATCACAATAGGCCAGTCACTACTCTTGATGACTTTCGGTATCGTGTTGAAGCTGCATAGGCAGCTGTACCTGTACACACTATCGAAGCTCTGTTTGACTCAATGCCCAGGCGTATCAAGGCCGTTATTACGGCCAGAGGTGGTTGTTCTGGGTACTGATTTCTCAGGATCTATGCTCCCAAATTGCATGAAACTGTAATCACATGTCAGTTCTAGTATAATATATTTGTCCAATGAATACCCGTTTATCATCTGCACTTCTTCTTGCTGAAGCAATTTTAATGGCCAGTAGTGTATATCTGAAAATAAAAACCACAGTCACAGAGAAAATAAAGGACCAGTCCAACTGTCCATGAGTCATCTGCTCATATGAGGGACAAAGAATTCAGAAGACCATGCCTGGCATTGACAGCCAGATAGAAGGACTATCGATCTGGATACAAGCAACTGCTTGCAAGGGTTCACATCCACAGTGTAGAGGTGGCTTGTCATATAAAATAAAAAACTGTGGTTCTGTCTGGCATGATTGATGCAGAGGCAACATATGACAGTGGATTCCTTCTGGGAGGAGTAGAAGGAGGAGGGCAATGCGGCAGTAAACTCCTTTATAGGGTGGAGGTTATTAGAAGGTGTAGCAGCCCACCAGATGTTCCATCTCTGAGTGAGCAGAGGTCTCATTTGCACCTGCAAGTCTGCACTTGGCATTGTCAAAACAAATGGGAGATGAGTAATCTCTTCACTAGCCAAAAGGTTAACCAGTTTGGTTCCTGTGATATCCACATGGCTCAGAACCCAGAAAAAGGCAGCCGTGCAGTCAAAATGACTGAGTTCAGTTAGACGTTTATGAATAGGAGAGAATACAGAGTGACAAGATCATCGGTCAATGGCCTGGAGACTGTTCATTGTGGTCAATGGAGGACCATTTAATAAAACAGAAGGTTCTGTAACGGCTATCAGCTTCACTGTAAAAACAATATATGTTTCTGGCAACAAATTGGGTTCCTCACCAGTAGGAGATGTAGAAGCATATTCCATAACTTGAAGTGATGCCAAATAATGGATAAATTGTTTTTTTCCAAATTGTCTCACTTGTCCCTCTCCCCATGGCATAGCCAGGGTATGGGAAGCAGTAGGATTACAACCACTTGCGTTGAATATACATGTGGTGAAATGGCTGAATTAGAACAGCCATTGTTTTGGTTTTCATGTCATACATTTCATGCATGAAACATACACCCAGATGCCACCCATTCTGATCAAGGGCTTTTCCCACAGATGCCACCCAGTTGCATTAATAGGTTCTGTTTAGCTTGGAGCCCCTGCTTACCTCACATGCACTCAAGAAAATGTCATAAGCTCTCTAGGGATAATACTCTTCATCTCAGTATCTTCTAGCTCCATCTACCTCTCTCCCTGTTTCCACTCAATTTTTTGCCCCTACTTATTCTTCTTTCTGATCCTCACTTGTTATGTTCATAGGATTATGTATCCCCATCATACTGTTTCCTCATTGTCCAACCCTACCACATCCTACCCTTACCCCTCTCTCCACTCACTCCACTTCCTCCTCATACACATTTCTTTCTCTATCTCTGACTTCCTTTCCTGTCTGTTTCCTCCATCTAATGACATTCTTAATCCTTTGCTCCTCTACATTTCGCCCATTCCTCCTGTTTCAGACAACCACTTCCCCAGTCAGGCTAAGCCATACTTTCTATTTACCTACTATTCAGTATGTCTTCATATTTAGTTGTTATATGAACTCAAACCAGTGTGCACACAGAAAAACAACACACATTCAGATATCAAATTTGCATTTTCAGATCTGTGGAGTCCTTTAAATCGTAGAGTAGTATGTAATTTTCAAAATATTAAGAGAAACAGAGAAGGTAATTAATCTATAGCACTGTTTGAGTTTTCTGGTCATAATATAAAACTTTGAAACCTTACTGAATGTTGTTTCTCAGTCCCAGTGTTATAAAATAATGCTTACATTACTTTATGGGCACTAGTAGTAATGTGAGAGCTCCAAAGAAAACAGACTTATGTAGAATAGTTGTTGGTGGATCACAAAAGACTATTTTAAAATATGAAAACTTGCTTGTACGATATTCCAGCATTATTTACATGTTGCTCTGTCATCTGCCCAAAATGAAAGAGATACCTAACTCGTCTAACCTTTGTGTGTGGAAATTGTGTGTCTAGTGTATTTAACCCAGAAATTTTTTGATAACTGTTTGTCTCCATTTCATACAACACTTTCTGCATTTCTCCATCCAAAAACTTAATCTATTTTTGTATGATTTTCTTCTAATGTTTCTTTGCTACATTAATGATTTCCAAATCAACTGCTATGGGTGTTATTCAGTACATTCTTTGCTTCCTATCTTGTTTATATACTGATGACTAGTCAGACTCTTTGTGGTTGTATCAAACAAAATCATTCTCAGTTTATTATTACTTTAAATTTACACAAAGTATGGTATTTTGTTTGTGCACACTAATACATAATAGTTATTGCAAGAATTATCACTCTCAACCAGGTGTCAAATGGTGAGCTCTAGCAATTGCTCCACAGCTATGAAAAATGTCCTTTAAATTACAAAGGGATTAATAAGTAAAATAGGTGCCTTCCAGCTTTGTTTTCTGACCTGATGCTAACACTTTGGGCCACCTGTAAATTGTGTAATGCACTGTCAATACAAGCAATTTTGTAATTCCTGTCCTAATTTCATTGTCACAGGTTATCACAGTTACTATAGTTATGCTTCAATAAATCTGTCAACAGCAATTCCATTGTGATTTTCATGGTCATTCTCAATATATTACATAATTGACTTCACAGATCTACTATCATTTTCAGTTTATAATTAGTTTTCTTTTAAAGTAATTATAGTATTTTGTTCATGCTTACTAACACATCATAGTTGGTGCAAGAATCTGGCCATAGCTTGCAGTAACTAGTGTGGTGGCCATAAAATTGAAATGTGCCAAGGGTTTCTCTCCATTGTTACCAATCTGAAAGAATGCAAGACCTGTTGCCAGTCCTCCTGAAACGTATGCAGCCAAGAGAAATAGCAGCGTAACCTGTTGACATAATTTAAAATAGTGCCTGAGTGCACATTGACCAAAAATGTGACATTAATAATTGATTACAGTAGGAAAGTTCTGGTAGAATGTAAAGAGGACACACACACACACACACACACACACACACACACACACACACACACACACACACACGTGTCCCCATATACTGCTGGTGTCCCCTCCAGGTGCTGGGATTGCAGTTCAGCATGTGGGCTAGGATGGGGTGTGTGGTTATGCTAGGTGGGGTGGATAGAGGGTGAGAGAGGCAGGACGATATGTTGCATGTAGGTAACTAATTGGCTAGGAATGAGGAAGAGAGGGGTGGCAGGTGCACAGGATAGGCAAGTGAGCATGTGCTATGAAGCCAGGGAAAGTTGTGCATGTTTAAGGTCACATGGAGACATGAATTGGGAGAGGCTGATAGGACAGAGGAAGGGGAAACAGTTGGGTGGTTGGTTGGGGGATATGGGGATAGTGGGTTAATGCAGACTGAGGCCAGGAGAGTTACAGAAGTAAAGGATGTGTTGCAAGGATAAGGATAAGGATGGTGAAGAATCTAGATGATGTGGGATGTGAAGCAGGCATTAAAATTGAGCATATTGAGCCCAGCTACATGTTGTGCCATTGGGTTATCAATTTTATTCTTGGCCACAGTTTGGCAATGACTATTCATTGTGGTGAAGAACTTACTGGTTGTAATACCAGTGCAAAAAACTGCAGGGGTTGCAGCAGAATTGATATATGATACATCTGCTTTCACCGGTGGCCTGCCTCTGTTGGGGTAGGATAAATCTGTGAACTTGTGACAGGACATGAGTAGGAAGAGCTGGGTGGGTGGATTGAGCAGGGCTAGCACCTGGATCTTCCACAGAAATTTGATCCCTGTGGCAAGAGTTGGATTTAGGAGTGGCATAGGGGTGGACTAGGACATTGTGTGGCTTGTGGGTGGCAGACATCCACTCCAAGAGATGTGGTAATGATTCTGGGTAGGATGTCCCTCATTTCAAAACAAGATGATCAAAGCCCTGGTGAAGAATACGGTTCAGTTCTTCCAGTCCAGGGTGACAGTGGGTGATGATGAGGGTGCACCTTTGCAGCTAATTCTTAGGGGTAATGGGAGGTGTAGGGGAGTATGAGGATATGGCAGGGAAATGATTGGGTGGACTAGGTTTGAGGCATAGAGTCTGTCTGTGAATGGTCTCCTGATATCTTCGGTATATTGAGCAAGGGAGTCTCATTACTGCAGATAAACCATCCACAGGTGGCCAGGCTGTGTAGGAGGCATGTTTTGGTGTGGAAGGGGTGACAGCTATTGAAATGCAGGTACTGTTGGCAGTTAGTGGGTATGATATGGACAGAGGTGAAGGTCAACATCCAGGCAGGTAGCATGTTGGGTTGAAAGAGAATTAGAAAAGAGATTTAGGATTTTGGGAAGATAGGAAGTTTTCCTCTAGGTGGCCCATAAAAAGGTGCCCTGTGGGTGCCAATGATCGTCCTGCAGATTTGTTTACCATATTTACTCAAATCTAAGCCGCACTCGAATCTATGCCGCACCTGAAAAATGAGACTCGAAATCAAGGAAAAAAAAATTTCCCGAATATAAGCCGCACCTGAAATTTGAGACTCGAAATTCAAGGGGAGAGAAAAATTATAGGCCACCTCTCCAAATTGAAACAAAGTTGGTCCATTGTAATATGAGACACAATTTAGGTCAAATTAATGATGTACAGCTACAGTAGTTTGGTTCAAGTTGTAAGCTTAGCAGTTAAGGTTTACCAGGTAACCACTGCTATGCATCAGGCGCTCCGTCCGTATTTATACGGGTACCCTTCCTTTTCCATGTGCTTCATCTGGTTGGAATTGATTGCTTATTTTTCTTTGATCTGATCAGTGCAGTTTTCTTTGTTATAGGTGTTTACGTCACTCTAAGCTGAAAATGCATTACTGTACTGTCATGCATTGTTTGTCGCATTCTGATAGTGCGTGTTTATAGCCTGTCGCCGCTCACGGCATGGCTTGCTTTTGTGTGCACTACCACCGCTTACAATTAAAAAAAAAAAAAAAAAAAAAAAGAGGAATCATCTCATTAGCGAAACAATGGCAAGAAACTGCTATTTGTTGTTACTTACACTGCTGATTTCTTTGATAATGATCAACAAGAACCAAATAATAGACTGTGTATGATAGAAGATGTTCTGAACGAGAGTTTAGTGAAAATTTTTCTCCGTTTGAAAATCTTTGCAGGCGTCTCTTTAGTACATTACATTCTACACAGAAATTAGAGTTGTCTTAGATTTAAAAATCTAGTCAATTGCCATGCTTCATTTCTGACTGTATCACTATTAAGCATAAGAATAATACGAATATAAACATGACATGATATGTATATTCTTCCACGTTTGCTGTTGTCTCACTCTAGTTTCGTAGTTTATTAGGCAGACAGGATTTAACTGAGATAGCAGCAAACATGAAACAATACATGGCAAAATGTTTATATGCGTATTATTATTATTATTATTATGGTGACGAGAATACTGCATGTGATTCACAATTTATAGAAGCTCCTATTAGCAACCATCTCTTCTCACAGATAGGAAAAATATTCAGAACGTAGAGTTGGCCATATTGACAAACATCCCAAACAGTCTTGCCAGTCGGATTTTCGTAGTACATTGAAATGCTGCTACATTTGAAGATGAACAATATGGAATTTGTATTTACTTCATTGGATAATGTATGAAAATGCAGTGGTCGAAACTCCAGGCGGAGAAAATAGCTCGTCTTCCACCTTTTTTTAAAAAATTTATTTACTGACGCAGAGGTTTTGGCGCCAGTATTTATCTTTCTGCCTACAAAGCATGCCTGTGTAGCGCTACATATATTCGACAGCAGAAGTAAGTTGTGGTGGCACCCACCAACTCTTTTCAGAATTTCTGCTTGCTTTGCACTCGATTCTAAGCCGCAGGCGGTTTTTTGGATTACAAAAACCAGAAAAAAAGTGCGGCTTAGATTTGAGTAAATATGGTACATACCTTCCTCTCAAATGAGAAGTAGTTGTGTGTCAGGATTAGTAGGAACAAAGTTGTGGATATGGAGTCTGAAGGATGTTATGGGAGGCAATGTTTGATAGTGGCAAGTCCATCAGTATGCAGGATGTTGGGTGCATAGGGAGGTAGCATCAACAGTGACAAGTAGGGATCAGGAGTTAAAGAAGTGGTGCAAGTAGATAGCCCATGAAGAAAGTGGTTAGTATCTTTGATCTGAGAGGCTAGGTTTTGGGCAGATCAGTGGAGGTGTTGGTCAAGAGAAGTTGAGTTTCTTTCAGTAGAAACTGAGTGACTATTTAAAATGGGTTGTCCAGGATTGTTGGGTTTACAGATCTTGAGGAGGTTTAAAAGGTGTGTGTGTGTGGGGGGGGGGGGTGTCGTTGGGGAAAGAAGGGATATGGACTTAAGGGGGTGGTTCTGGGATGGGCCTAAGGATTTTAGTGGGGACTGAATGTTATGTCGGTCTTCTCAATGGGATCAGTGTGGTAGAGTTTGTTGGCCAAGGACTCAGATATTTGCCACAAGCCTTCTATCAGGTAGTCACAGGGATTCATCACGACAGTGGTGTATCCTTTGTCTACCTGGAAAATGATTAGGTTGGGATCTGTTTTAAGGTTGCGTATTTACCCTCTTAGGAAGGGACCTGGGGAAGGATGACAGAGCAAAGTTAGAGGTAAGGAATTTCTGGGAGGTGAGCAGGTGTAGCTGGGTGGGAGTGGGGTAGGGAAAAAATTAAAAGAGAAATTAATAAACAGTTACACAATCAGTACCCGAACTTTCTTTTATACATTCTGTTAAATATGTAATTGGGACTATTCTGTTTTTCAAATGTGGGAAAAATTTAATTTAAACAGTTTCACATAGAAATTTATTGCTAACTACTCAGTTTCCATCTTATTGGATACAACATTTTATTAAACGAAAATTCTCAAAATGTTTTCAAGAAAATAAGTCATATCGTATAATTTTCTACAAAGTTAAATATTATTAAAATGAAGTGCCACATGCCCAATTTCAAAATACCATTATCTTTTTTAAGTAAACAGATTATTCAGTCAAAAAGCTTATTCATTCAAGAATTATTGATTTTGAAATTTGTCAGATTCTAGGAGCTTTGGAATTAAACCAGTATCATTTAAAATCCTTAGTGTCACTCTTAGATTGCCCTAATTTTTCAGTGCAAATATATATATTATTTCTATACTTAATGTCTTAATCAAATAATTACTGTAATACAAAACCATTTTTGTTTGTGAATGTGCTAGTTTAAGAAGAGGAATTATAAATAGACAAAAAGCTTGTCAATTTTGCCTCAATTTTTGTTATGATTACCATGCATTCAGATGTCATGTTAAATCTGACTATTCAGTTATTCTTTTTCTTTTGTCACAGTCCAGTGCCAAGCATTGTAATGGAAAGAAATATGTAAACTTTTGTGAATGAATCAAGAATAAATATGTCAGAGAATAAATGAGAACAGAGGAACAAAATTTAAGGTTCTATTCATGTAGCTAGTTAACATGGGACCTACTGGAGAACTACAGGGTGGCACACGAAACATTTTACCAATTGTTTCTTTCACAATTTACGACGCATATTAGATATCCCACTGGGATCTCTACAGCAGTACCAGCAGAGTTTGGAAAAACAAATGAGTTACAAAATGATGAGTAATTCACGATACTGCCGCTAGGAGACTAGTAAGCAGCAATGGCTGCCAATGGAAGACTGACAACACAGCAGCGATCAGCAGTTGTGTTACTTTTTCATGAAACGAAAAACCTTGCTGTGACTCAGAGGTGTTTTTGACAACAGTTTAACACACGATGGGTCCCTTGCAACAACACCATCCACAGGTTGTACGATAAATTTATACAGGAAGGAACAGTATTGGAAGCAAAGAGACCTCGGCCTAAGCCTGTTTGTTCGCTGGAGAATATTGAAGCGGTAAGAGTTGCTGTACAGAGAAGTCCCGGGAAATCATGTAGAGAGGCAGCAGTGCAACTGGGAATATCCAGCCACTGTTCAATGCATTCTTAAAAGTGACATCCATATGCACCCATACAAGATGACCTGTGCACAGAAGCTCACTGAAGAACACAAGCAGCAGCAGAGGATAGGGAAGGAACTCTCAACAACGTTTGGTTTTCAGACAAGGCGCATTTTCATTTAGACGGTGTGGTTAACAAACAAAATGTATGCTTTTGGGCCACTGAAAACCCACAAGTGCTTCATGAATCACAACATTATGCTCTGAGGATTACAGCGTGGGCAGCAATTTCCAGTCATGGACTTATTGGACCCTTTTTCTTTGAAGAAACTGTGAACAGTGAGCGTTATTTGAGCATGCTTCGCAATAGCTTCATACCACAGCTACTTGCTACTGCCTTGCCCTTCAACACGCAGTGGTTCATGCAAGATGGAGCAAGGCCACATACTGCAAACACTGTGATGGAGTTTTTACACGAGCATTTCGACATGCGGATCATTTCACTCAGGTTTCCAGGTCGCTTCAATGACGAACAAAATTGGCCCCCCATTAGTCCAGACCTCAATCCATGTGACTTTTTTCTTTGGGGGTACCTAAAGGAAAAAATTTTCCCGAAACGTCCATGTAATTTAATGGAGCTCAGAAGACTTATTCTTCAAACTTGCAGTGACATTACGGAAGACATGTGCCGTAGGGTAATCACTAACTTTAGTGTTCGTTTGAAGGAAGCTAGGAAACGAAATGGTGGACATATTGAGCATGTGCTGAGATAGAACAAATCTCCATGGACGTCTCTTCATTGTAATATATGTTCCTTTCAGATTGTATTGACAATAAAGTTTATATTCAAAAACAAAATGGTAACACATTTCGTGCACCATGTCGTACACAAATTTTTTACAGCTGACTTTGACCAAAGATGAGTATACATGTTAATTCTTTAGTAACCTAGCTCTACTTGTTGGAATTAATAAGTACCACAATAGTATCATGCTTACTAAAGGTGCACTTTCACTGACTGATATTTATGCAACTTGTGAAATGAACTTTGCAATTTATGGAAGTCATTCTAGATCTTCAGGTATTTGTCATATACTTGAAATGCTTTAATAGTACTGGTAATTAAGGGAGGGCAGTTTGACACAAGCCATTGTATTGAATTGTATTGAACTGGGGACCTAGAAGCAATGGAGAGGCTTCTTTCCTGCCATAGCCCACTGTGGTACACAACCCAACAACAGACTACAGCAGTCCACTCACCCCACTGCTGCCCCACACCAAACCAAGGGTTCTTGTGCAGTTTGGTTCCCAGGAACGTCTCACACCAGATGAGTGTAACCCCACTGCATTACTGGTAGAGTAATTAAGTTGTATGTGTATGTGGAGCAAGTGTTTGTGCAGCTATCACTGACACAGTGTAACTGCAGCGGAATAAGGGGAACCAGCCCACATTTGCTGAGGCAGATGGAAAACTGCCTTAAAAGCCATACACAGACTGGCTGGCACACTGGACCTTGACACTAATCTGCTGGGTGGATTCATGCCGGGGACCAACATGTCTTCCCACCCGGAAAGCAGTGTATTTATACTGCACGGCTAACCAGGTGGGCTGACACAAGCCATACTACAATGTTAGAAAATACTGATGATAATTGCGGTTTCAGTTATGCACAGGATAAGGAAAAATTCTGTAGAACATTTGTTGTGTGAACATTTGTTTTTCAGAATCAATATTCCCTTCTTGTAAAATAGACCAATGTGGCCAAGATAAAGATCTCAGATGTGCTGAAAGGTAAGAGAGTCAAGTGTATAATTTTGTAGTCTGAATTGAGAAACATAACTCAGGAAATCTTAGTGTAATTTAATGAAGAAAAACAAATAAGCTAGCAAAGTTGCTAAAGTGAAAAAGTCAGACATAATTTACTGGTGTTTGTTTTAGCATATTTAAATTTATTATACCTTACTTCTCATAATCTGAATTGTTGTTCTCTTCCACAATACTGAAAACTGCACAAAAAATGGAGTGCATTTTGTACTTAGTTTATTTTCCGTCCAGTCTTCTTGGCTTTCAGTAAGGCTCAGCTCTTGAGAGGAGAAAGAACCTGTAAAACAGAAAAACAAAAGTCAGCATTTGTGGTTCGAAGAATTTCCCTAATGACTGTTAAACTGTACTTCTAAAATGTCACAGCAAGATGTCTGTAGCTCTTATCTCAGTTTTATGAAACATGGCTAACAAACAAATTTTAATTAAGGCACAAAATTGAACAAATTGTTGATTAAAGTTACCACTTACATGATGATTTTGCTTCTGGGTCAGTAATCAAACATTTTCCATTTTTCACTCTGTTGACTAGTTGATCAATGGTCTCTTTGGAGCTGTCATGTAGAATTTCAATAACTGCAAACAACAAAAGCTGAGTTATAATACTTCAATAAAGTAGGCCTGTTTCTGAAGATTCTGAATTCCAGAATGAAATTTTCACTCTGCAGCAGAGTGTCGATATTAAATTCCTGGCACATTAAAACTGTGTGCCAGGCTGGGACTCAAATTTGGGACCTTTGCCTTCTGTGGGCAAGTGCACTTGCCTGCAAAAGGGAAAAGTCCTGAGTTCTAGTCTCAGTCCAGCACACAGTTTAGATTCTGATGTTGTCAGTAGAAAAGAAGAATCATATAAATCTTTTCAAAGTAGAATTCTGAATATTTGATTAACGCACTTCATGAAATAACTATGCGTCTTGCATCCTGTTTACAATAATGTGAAGAAAAATAACATGTCAAAAACTGCATTACTAAGTCAATCTCACACTCATTTGAAAATAATGTAATAAGTAACATAAAGTTATAAATTGATAGTGGTCTACTCAAAGTTGAATCTGTTCAGTTTTGTTCCAACAATCTTACCATAATCTGCAGGATTATAATGCACTGGACACTCAAAGCCAACAGCATCAAGGAATGGAAGCAGTCTGTTTGTTGCCCCTTGGTATGCACATCGCCCAGTAGCCATAACATACAACTGTCAGTAAAATAAAATGCATTAAGAGATTACAAACAGAAGTTAAATAATTTTAAATTATATTTAGGAAACTAATGTAAGCCAACATAAGCTCTCATGTAATTTTTGAGCTAAGTTAACTGAACAGTCAATTTCTTTACATTTAGCAAACACAAAGTTAGAGAAATGTGACAGCACAAGTGCAACAAATTCATCTAACTGATTAAAATAACACAGGATTCTCCGAAGTTAAGTGATATGTTCATTATCCAATCTTAAAATTAATTCTACAACATTCAGGAAAAATTAAAATAAACAAACACTGTTTACCATATTGGTAAAAGTTATCTAAATTTCTGTATTATGGAGTTCCAGCTGCCTGTTAGTTTTGTCTTCTCAAAGCAAAGAATAGAGAAAAATCTACTAAGTTTTCAGTTTAAAGCTTAATTTCATTTTATGTTCAGTCACATTATTTCTGCTTACAAATTTATAGAATATATTTTTCTAGAATATATTTTTCTAGTGATAGATTGATTAGAAAGGAATATGGAGACAGAGTACACTGCTGAAGATTCATTGAACACAACAGTTGGAGTTGAAAAGTTTGAAATGAATCACAAAAAGTAAAAGTCTGTTGCTAATTGAAAATTCCATGTGTATAAACAGTGAAACTTTAGTGCTTAAAAACAGTCGATCAGAAGTGCATAAAAACTTTTTTGTGTACACTGCTGAAGATTCTTTGTACATGCCAGTCAGAGCCAAAAAGTTTAGAAATAAATTGCATAAAGTAAACAGACTGTTGCTAACTGATCCCCCGAGTGGGAACATTGGAAAACGTGAGAAGATCTGTGTTTTAGGAGATAGTAATGTTTGGGGAAATTCCTCAGTGTTAATGGAAAAATACAACTTCAGGGCATCTGGATTCTTGAAGCCTGGGGCCCCATTACAAGAACTAACAAACCTAACAAAATTTAATGAAGTAACTAGCTTGACTACGGATGATTTTGTTGTTTTGCTCGGAGGAGTTTTGGAAGTTTATAGAAATGTATCATACAAGGCTATCACAGAACTGAGAAATTGTCTAAATAATTTAACTCATACAAATGTTCTCTTTGTGAATGTGCCACAGCATCATGACTTACCAAGTTGGTCAGGCGTAAATCATGAAATTTGTGTCACTAGCAAGAGTTTCGCGGAAATATGTACTCATTTCCAGAATGTTGATGTTATAGACACAAACATTTTAGAGTGAAGATTCTATACAGCTCACTGCCTTCATTTAAATGCAGTCAGGAAAAGAGGTTCTTGCTGATAAAATATTTACTAGTGTCTCACCTGACAACAAAGAAACCAGGACAAGTAGCAATCTAAGACAAATTACAAACCGTTTTTGGTGAGCAGCAAACAGTAAAGCCTCCAATCAGTTGCAAATTATGAAGTGGTTAAAACTCAGTATGACAGAAACGAACAATCAAATCATAAAACAGCCTCAAATTACGAAATGGTTCAAGCCAAAAGGGACAATGGTGAACGAAGCACAAACTTTGCAAGCTCCAAAAATAACTTCAGCACTTGATAATCACCAAGAAGCAGAAGCCATCTCAACAAACACACCAAGAATTTTTTAGGCATAATGTCATGTGCAGAAGAAAAAGAAGCAGCAGGACTACCACCACCACCACCACCACCGACAACATCAACAAAAAACAATGACAACAACAGAAGAAATAGCAATAACAACTAAACCAAAATCAACAGCAGAAGAACTGTCAGTAGCTGAGGGAAAACCAACATCAGTTACAGCAGCAGCCCCACCCCCAGCGGAAACAGTAAAAAAAAAAACATAGTCACTGTACGAGAAAGCATGTCACCAATAGCACCAACAGCAGAGGCCACTGAACTTCCAACAACAGTAGCAACTGATCAACACTGCCTGAGGAGGAGCCAAAGGCTAGGTACAGCTGCTTCACTTAGTGATGATTTTTTATGGCACCAAACAAAGAAAAGGAAGAGATTGTGACAAATCAGCCTGAAAAATTGCAGTAAGCATCAAAAATCGGCAACAAAGCAGCACTTCACCAGGTATTGACAAAATAACAAACACTTACAAAACTTTCAAGATAATGAGTCAAAACATACAGTGTCTCAAGAATAAAGTGTTAGAATTAGAAGTCACCCTAAACTACTTTGTAGATATCTCTTACAATTATCTATCAGAACATTGGTGCAGTGTCAGTGAATTAAGTCTTATAAATATAAGCAATTTTGAATTAGCATCTCATTATTGCCACATTGTTTGTAAAAATGGTGGAGTATGAATATATACTAGGGCTGGGCTGCAGCATAAAGTTAGATCTGAAACATACCATCCAAATTTAATTTGGAAGCAGTGCTAAGCATTTTGTATAAAAATGAAGTGAACTTATTACTATGTGGGGATTTTAACATCAATCTGTTAATTGAGAATGAAAAAAAAGGCAGCTTTTGAGTATCCTAAACACATTTCAAATGAAACCACTCTTCACAGACCCCACTAGAATAACATAGTCATTTTCATCCCTATTAGATAATATCTTTACAAATATCAAAAATGAAGTTACTGAGGCACAACACGTAAACTTAGGTCTTTCACACCACAACACACGACCAACATGCATAAATTCTTCTGTACCTGAGTTGATTAAGTACAATTGGGAATATAAAAGGCACTTCTACCCAGAAAAGGTTAATATTTTTATCCAATAGTTAGCAAAAAAAAAACCTGGGAAGATGTGTACTCAAAATCATCAACTGATGAATCATTCAATGTATTTTATAATACTTTCATGTTCATATTTGAGATGTGTTTTCAAAAAAAAAATTGACAAGAATTAATGTCATGCCAAGAAACAGCAGCCAGTGGATAACACCTGCTATCAGAGTATCCAGTCAAAAGCTACAACTTCTCAATCAACTGAGAAAAGACAAACAAGATGATCACTTTGCAGAATATGTTAAGACATATAAGAAAATTTATAAGAAAGTAATTAAAACAGCCAAGACAATACACAATGACAAAGTAATCATAGGGACAGCAAACAAGTCGAAAGAAATATGGAATACAGTAAAAAAGGAAACAAACAAAAGTGTTAAAAAGCAAGATGACATTGTTTTAAAAGATGATAGTGGCATGTTACTGAGAAATGGTACTCTAGCAAATTACAACAATGCCTATTTCATAAACACTCCAGTCAACCTCAGAAAAATATTGCTAGTAATAGTAGTACCACAGTTCAGTGAGAACAAAGTGATAACTGAATATCACTGTGTCCCACAAATAAATTAGATGTTCTTGTTGTTGTTGTCGTCTTCAGTCCTGAGACTGGTTTGATGCAGCTCTCCATGCTACTCTATCCTGTGCAAGTTTGTTCATCTCCCAGTACTTACTGCAACCTACATCCTTCTGAATCTGCTTAGTGTATTCATCTCTTGGTCTCCCTCTACGATTTTTACCCTCCACACTGCCCTCCAATGCTAAATTTGTGATCCCTTGATGCCTCAGAACATGTCCTACCAACTGGTCCCTTCTTCGTGTCAAGTTGTGCCACAAACTCCTCTTCTCCCCAATTCTATTCAATACCTCCTCATTAGTTATGTGATCTACCCATCTAATCTTCAGCATTCTTCTGTAGCACCAAATTTCAAAAGCTTCTATTCTCTTCTTGTCCAAACTATTTATCGTCCATGTTTCACTTCCATACATGGCTACACTCCATACAAATACTTTCAGAAACGACTTCCTGACACTTAAATCTATACTCGATGTTAACAAATTTCTCTTCTTCAGAAACGCTTTCCTTGCCATTGCCAGTCTACAATTTATATCCTCTCTACTTCGACCATCATCAGTTATTTTGCTCCCCAAATAGCAAAACTCCTTTACTACTTTAAGTGTCTCGTTTCCTAATCTAATTCCCTCAGCATCACCCGACTTAATTCGACTACATTCCATTATCCTCGTTTTGCTTTTGTTGATGTTCATCTTATATCCTCCTTTCCAGACACTGTCCATTCCATTCAACTGCTCTTCCAAGACCTTTGCTGTCTCTGACAGAATTACAATGTTATCGGTGAACCTCAACGTTTTTATTTCTTCTCCATGGACTTTAATACCTACACCAAATTTTTCTTTTGTTTTCTTTACTGCTTGCTCAATATACAGATTGAATAACATCGGGGACAGGCTACAACCCTGTCTCACTCCCTTCCCAACCGCTGCTTCCCTTTCATGCCCCTTGACTCTTGTAACTGCCATCTGGTTTCTGTACAAATTGTAAATAGCTTTTCGCTCCCTGTATTTTACCCCTGCCATCTTTAGAATTTGAAAGAGAGTATTCCAGTCAACATTGTCAAAAGCTTTCTCTAAGTCCACAAATGCTAGAAATGAAGGTTTGCCTTTCCTTAATCTATTTTCTAAGATAAGTCGTAGGGTCAGTATTGCCTCACGTGTTCCAACATTTCTGCGGAATCCAAACTGATCCTCGCCGAGGTCGGCTTCTACCAGTATTTCCATTCATCTGTAAAGAATTTGCTTTAGTATTTTGCAGCTTTGACTTATTAAACTGATAGTTCGGTAATTTTCACATCTGTCAACACTTGCTTTCTTTGGGATTGGAATTATTATATTCTTCTTGAATTCTGAGGGTATTTCGCCTGTCTCATACATCTTGCTCACCAGATGGTAGAGTTTTGTCAGGACTGGCTCTCCCAAGGCTGTCAGTAGTTCTAATGGAATGTTGTCTACTCCCGCGGCCTTGTTTCGACTCAGGTCTTTCAGTGCTCTGTTAAACTCTTCACGCTGTATCATATCTCCCATTTCATCTTCATCTACATCCTCTTCCATTTCCATAATACTGTCCTCAAGTACATCGCCCTTGTATAGACCCTCTATATACTCCTTCCACCTTTCTGCTTTCCCCTCTTTACTTAGAACTGGGTTTCCATCTGAGCTCTTGATAGTCATACAAGTGGCTCTCTTTTCTCCAAAGGTCTCTTTAATTTCCCTGTAGGCAGTATCTATCTTACCCCTAGTGAGATAAGCCTTTACATCCTTACATTTGTCCTCTAGCCATCCCTGCTTAGCCATTTTGCACTTCCTGTCGATCTCATTTTTGAGACGTTTGTATTCCCTTTTGCCTGCTTCATTTATTGCGTTTTTATATTTTCTCCTTTCATCAATTAAATTCAATAGTTCTTCTGTTACCCAAGGATTTCTACTAGCCCTCGTCTTTTTACCTACTTGATCCTCTGCTGCCTTCACTACTTCATCCCTCAGAGCTACCCATTCTTCTTCTACTGTATTTCTTTCCCCCATTGCTGTCAATTGTTCCCTAATGCTCTCCCTGAAACTCTGTACAGCCTCTGGTTTAGTCAGTTTATCTAGGTCCCATCTCCTTAAATTCCGACCTTTGTGCAGTTTCTTCAGTTTTAATCTACAGTTAATAACCAATAGATTGTGGTCAGAGTCCACATCTGCCCCTGGCAATGTCTTAAAATTTAAAACCTGGTTCCTAAATCTCTGTCTTGCCATTATATAATCTATCTGATACCTTTTAGTATAAGATAATAAAAAAAAATGAAGGATAAAATTTCCTCTGGAACTGAGAAGGTACCAGGTACAGTCATAACTAAATGTGCTAGTGTCACAGCAGAACCACTCTCACATATCATAAACATATCATTAACACAAGGGGCATTCCCACAAAGATTAAAACTTTCAAAAATAAAACCATTGTATAAAAAGGGTAATATATATGAACTATTGACCAATATCTTTTTTATCTGTATTTTAAAAAATAGTAGAGACTAGACTGTCATGAGAAATATAATTACAAATTACCTTGAAAAATTCAGTCTCTTGTCTGTAAAGCAACATGGTTTTCGCAATGGATGAATACAGAAACAGCAATTACCCAATTCATTGAAAACATTGTAATAGGACATGACAGAAATAACAGTACAATAGGAATAGACTTGGACTTGTCAAAGGCATTTGATACTGTTGATCATGATATCTTGCTAGACAAACTAGAAGCTATAGGTATATGAGGAGTTGCATTAAAATGGTTTCAGTCATATCTCCACAATAGAAAGCAGGTAGCAGAAATTACCTCAGCAGACAATAAAAACCGAAGCATTGTGTATAGATCAGACATGCAGACTGACCAGTCGGAGTGTTCTAGGACCTCTGTTAGTTCTTATATATATTAATGATATAAAGATACCAATCAGTGGTACACACACAACTTTGTTTGCTGATGAGACAAATATTGTTGCAACAGACATAAATAGGGTATTGCCAACATCTGCAAGCAGGGTTTTGGAATACATACAAAACTTCCCGAAATGAGATTTTCACTCTGCAGCGGAGTGTGCGCTGATATGAAACTTCCTGGCAGATTAAAACTGTGTGCCCGAACGAGACTCGAACTCAGGACCTTTGCCTTTTGCGGGCAAGTGCTCTACTGGCCGAAGTAAAGCTGTGAGTACCGGGTGTGAATCGTGCTTCAGTAGCTCAGATGGTAGAGCAGTTGCCTGCGAAAGGCAAAGGTCCCGAGTTTGAGTCTCGTTCGGGCACACAGTTTTAATCTGCCAGGAAGTTTCATATCAGCGCACACTCTGCTGCAGAGTGAAAATCTCATTCTGGAAACCTCCCCCAGGCTGTGGCTAAGCCATGTCTCTGCAATATCCTTTCTTTCAGGAGTGCTAGTCCTGCAAGGTTCGCAGGAGAGCTTCTGTAAAGTTTGGAAGGTAGGAGACGAGATACTGGCCGAAGTAAAGCTGTGAGTACTGGGCATGAATTATGCTTCGGTAGCTCAGATGGTAGAGCACTTGCCCGCGAAAGGCAAAGGTCCCGAGTTCGAGTCTCGTTTGGGCACACAGTTTTAATCTGCCAGGAAGTTTCATACAAAACTGGTTTGAACAGAACACACTAACCTTAAATATTTCAAAAACTAAATATGTACACATTACAGGAAAACAAAGTCTAATCATGATGTGAGCCTCAAAATTCAAAATAAACAAATTGAAAGGGTAGCTGCCACAAAATTCTTAGGTGTGCAAATTGATGAAAATTTAGACTTGAAAGCCCACATTCTCTACCTCACTAACAAGTTAAGCTCTGCTTGTTTTGCATTACGCATAATTAGTACTGTATGTAGTAGAGAGAGTAGCAGAACTGTCTACTTTGCTTACATCCATTCTGCTATCACTTATGGCCTAACCAGAGCTCTGGGGTCATAATAAGGCAAACATGAAAACCATGTTCACCTTAGAAAAGTGAGCTGTTAGAATAATTTCAAACAGTAAAATGCTAATACCTTCCAAACAGTTATTTCAACAGCTAAATATTCTACCATTACCATGCCTCTATATAAAAAAAAGTGTTGTTAATATAAAAATGCACATTGATAATTACAAAACCAACTTAGATCCTCATTCGTACAATACAAGAATGTGCACTGACATCCACATAAAAAGAGTAAACTAGGCTTTAACACAAAAACAAACCAACATTCAGGATACTATTTTGTACAACAAACTTTCAACTCAGCTAAAAGAAATAAAAACATTATCTGCATTCAAGGAAGCAATATTTAAATTCGTAATGATCTACTGGTATTATAGTGTAAATGAATATCTGCAGTAACCTTGCAGCAAGTAACTACATTCATTTACTATATGTTAATAGTACCATAAATCAAATGCTCGCCACAGCCTCAATGTTAATTTTTCTGAACAAAAGTGTTAAATCAATTATTTACTTGTAATGAATTTCAAGTAAAAGGCCCCAAACAAAAGTTTAAGTCAGTTACTTGCTTGTAATGTATTTCATGTAAATAATCTTTCTTATACTTTTATATTATTACAATAATCAAAGCTGTATTGCCCAAATATATTGTGATGTGCACAATGAACCATTGTATTATGTAGGAAACTGTACACCATATCTCATTTTTGTTATACTATGTTTTTTGATGAAATCTATACATTGTTGCTGGATGAATAAACTACTACTACTACTACTACTACTGCTACTACCTCTACATCAAATCTAGATGGGATTATACTAATATAATAAGCTTTTATTTGGTCTCTGAAATGCAAATGCAAGTGGATAAAAACAAGTTACACATTTAACCCACAATTTTTATATGTTCATAGTATCTAGAACTTCCATTTATTTGAAGATCTTTCTTAATGGTTCCTGATGTTACATTAGCTACTGCTTTTTCCACCTGCAGAGCCTAGTTTTGTTTGTAGTAATATTAATCTATTTATGCGTGTAAACTGTATTTGTCTATTTTGTAAGCAAAATGGGTTCAGTATTTGCCAGATTTAACATTTTTATTGGACCTACTCTGTATTTCATCTAAGTGTTCTCAATACTGGCTATTGTTTTTTATACTTCTTTATATATTTTCTATGTTAGTTGAAATACACTTCTTATGAGATGTCTCTGCTACCATAGTGGTATAAGAAATAATTTATCACTGATTTTGTGTTTGTGTCATGATAAACTGTTCCATTTAGAAATGGTTTGCAAATAAATAACTGCCTTGGTAGATCTCTGTTTCAAGATGCTAATATCAGGATCAAGCCAATGAGAACTACCAAAAGCTCCAACTGTTTACAGTCAGTGCTACCTGCCAATAAGTTAATATGGGAAGCCTTATGCACTACCACTTTTCTGACTGTTCTTCAAACTCTTAGCAATCTACTTTGTAGTTGGTATATTTTGTTTGAGGAATTTCCTTTTTGTAACTGCTCCACTATCTGGGTCACATTACTACATTTATGAAAATGTTAAGAGGTACAGAATTCAGAAACACGTTCAGTACAATACTCTTTAAGATGCAAGGCTTCGTATTGCAAACACATAATGAGCCAAATAACTACCACTTTTTCTCTTGTTAGTCCGACAACTGTTCAACTGAGCTTCATCCATCTCAATGTATTTATTCAGTCTCTGTCATTTGCAAATGATTTTCCGACACTTATAAAAAACAGAACACAACATTATTTTTGTAATGATGTTGGAATACTGTCGTCTTATCTAAGAATGCCCCTTATGTTTTGATGTTGCTCATTAAATTTGTTTTTCCTATGAGACAAGATAATGATGAAACAGTACATTCTTTATGCGTCTTCTTCATATTGGGATTTATAGAATGTGATGTGTATATGTGTACTGACTACATTTTGGGACTAAATTTTTATATTTCCTTTTTCCACTGATGTCTGAAAAGAACATCTCAGTCATGTTTCTAGTGAGCTGGAGTCTTTCTCTTGTGAATTTCTATGGTATGTACTTCTACCAACAGATGGAAAAACATTACTTGTGTCACAGATGTTAGTACCATGTGACAAAAGTGTTACAAAGTGTGCCAATAATGACATGTAATATGTAGCATTCAAGGATGTAGTTATCTGTCAGAACAATGTTCAACACAGTGGTAGTGTGGCTCATTGCAATTGCAATATATTCTTTGAGGATGAAGTTAAGGAAGAGTTGGGATCTGAGTTTTGCCACGATGAAGCAGTCATTAAGCTTAATTTAATCATATAGTAGCCATATTAGTTATGCTTCAATTGTCCCAACTCCACTTTTAAGGTCTCAGCAACAGGCACTAAAGAAGGATTTTGGAGGCAGATGAGTAGACTGTATAACTAATGAGGTGATACCAAATAAAATTGGTGAGGAAACAAATTTATGATACAAACTAAAAGAACCATTACACCAACAACCTGAAAACAGCTTTTGCATCCCGCAACTACCCTCCCGACCTGGTACAGAAGCAAATAACCAGAGCCACTTCCTCATCCCCTCAAACCCAGAACCTCCCACAGAAGAACCACAAAAGTGCCCCACTTGTGACAGGATACTTTGCGGGACTGGATCAGACTCTGAATGTGGCTCTCCAGCAGGGATACGACTTCCTCAAATCCTGCCCTGAAATGAGATCCATCCTTCATGAAATCCTCCCCACTCCACCAAGAGTGTCTTTCCGCCGTCCACCTAACCTTCGTAACCTGTTAGTTCATCCCTATGAAATCCCCAAACCACTTTCCCTACCCTCTGGCTCCTACCCTTGTAACTGCCTCCGCTGTAAAACCTGTCCCATGCACCCTCCCACCACCACCTACTCCAGTCCTGTAACCCGGAAGGTGTACACGATCAAAGGCAGAGCCATGTGTGAAAACACCCACGTGATTTACCAACTGACCTGCCTACACTGTGAAGCTTTCTATGTGGGAATGACCAGCAACAAACTGTCCATTCGCATGAATGGACACAGGCAGACAGTGTTTGTTGGTAATGAGGATCACCCTGTGGCTAAACATGCCTTGGTGCACGACCAGCACATCTTGGCACAGTGTTACACCGTCCGGGTTATCTGGATACTCCCCACTAACACCAACCTGTCAGAACTCCAGAGATGGGAACTTGCCCTTCAGTATATCCTCTCCTCTCGTTATCCACCAGGCCTCAACCTCCACTAATTTCAAGTTGCCGCCGCTCATACCTCACCTGTCTTTCAACATCTTTGCCTCTGTACTTCCACCTCGACTGACATCTCTGCCCGAACTCTTTGCCTTTACAAATGTCTGCTCGTGTCTGTGTATGTGCGGATGGATATGTGTGTGTGTGCGAGTGTATACCTGTCCTTTTTTCCCCCAAGGTAAGTCTTTCCGCTCCCGGGATTGGAATGACTCCTTACCCTCTCCCTTAAAACCCACATCCTTTCATCTTTCCCTCTCCTTCCCTCTTTCCTGACAAAGCAACCATTGGTTGCAAAAGCTAGAATTTTGTGTGTATGTTTGTGTTTGTTTGTGTGTCTGTCGACCTGCCAGCACTTTCATTTGGTAAGTCACATCAACTAAAAGAATGGTGTTATTGGTGGGAGAAATCCTTAGAAATCAAGAAATAAATCATAAGTTTGATGATGGAAGGAAGTGTGGTGGTTGGGGTAGGAGGGAGGGGTAAAAATGTAGAGGTGGAGCAAGGTTTGACATTAGTAATCAGGTTCAAATGAATGTAGGTTACAGAAGTTATACAGAGAAGAAGAGGCCTGCACGGGATAAACTAGCATGGACAGCTGCAAAATATCAGTCTTGGGACTGAAGACCACCAAAATAACATCAACACCAACAACAACAGCAGCAGCAACAACTAGACAATGTTTTACTGAGCCATGCCCTATATGCTGGCAAGAACTTCACTGGGTAATAAAATCAATATGCTTCACCAGGAGCTGAATGTGAGCAGCTTCACTTTATGGGAAATACACTTTCAGTTCAGCCATAAGAAAATACCTGTTTACAAAACCATATCAGAACCTTAAAGATCTTACTGGTAGTGAAAGCAACCCATACATTTTCAAGTACATCTTAATTACAGAAAGTAGTCTCTTTTGAATGTCAATACTGTGCTTATTCTGAAGACACTGTGCTTGAGTAATGGATAAGTTTCAAAATTATATGACAAAAAGATAAGCAGACTGATGTCTTGACATGGAATTTGTAGCTTCTGGAAATTTTGAACAAGTAATCAATTGCTCCAGTGTAGTAGGAAAATACACTGAGATTTCAAAATGGCTCTACCAGCAAAAATAATTCCATAATTTTGAAACAGTATGATGACATGACAATATAAAGGCAGCTGCTGCCACCAACACAACCACCACCACCACCTCCACCACCAACAACACCATGACTACTACTGCCACAAAAAACATGAGAAAGCCTGTTAACAGTTTCAAGAATTGGCTTTAAATGATGACTTTAGGAATATATTACAGTCCATAAACATCACTCACATATGCATCATGAAATAAGATTAAAATAATTACTGTGCACACAGGAGGCATTCAGACAGTCATTCTTCCCACACTCCATATGTGAATGGAACAGCAAGAAACCCCAATAACTGGTACAGCAGGATGTTCCCTCTGCCATGCACCTCACAGTAGTTTGCAGAGTATAGATGTAGATGTAGATGTAAAACTGGCAGTGTTAAAAGTAAAAACAAAAATCATTTATCATTGATTTATGAAGTGACTAAATGGTGCCAAAATAATGGTTTGGTTGTTGGCATAACACTAATGGTGCAACTGGAGCAATGTACCCAACACATTCGAGGTAGAGCTGTTGTTGGAATATCTGTTCTAAACTGATGAACAGAAGAAACAGTTTCAGTGGTTCAAGAAGCCCAAACACTTGACTACTGACCAATGGAAATACGTATATAATGTTATCAATTAACTCTGCTTTTGCACTGTTGTCTACCATAAGATGCATTTAGGTATGGGAGTACCATGGGGAGAGTAGAAAGAGTCTCAACTGTTGTTATCCAACTGTGGATCTGGATAGAGGTTTTGTAATAGTGCGGGCAGTCACATTGCTGTTTTCAGTGTGGGTGTTGGTCACATTGAAAGTAAAGTCAACTATTAAGGCTTAGGATGGCCTTGTTTGTAATTCTATCATTTAATGGCACAAGCACAGATCCCATCAGAGGAATGCTCTTTCCAAGATAATAATGCCCATACTCATTTGGCTGAAAATGGGAATCTTAAGCCTAGGAACATCCTTAGTCCTCTCTTAGATGAGTGGGCTATGACAGCACTGGATTTCTCTTCTCAGATGCCCTCCAACAACACACGTTAAATGCTACAGTGTAAAAGCATAATCATGGTTACTGGCACTGTACATTTGATCTACAAATCTGGCAGTGTAGATAACATGCCTAAGTGGCCCCCAGTCACAATAATTGTACAAAGGCATTTACCATATGAGCTGTAAGTAAGCATTCTGCCACTGGTCGACACTGTAGTGGCTAACTATGCATAAATTGAAGGCAATTTGAACCAACCTGGTCAAATTGCTTGAAGACAGCTGCACCTGGCTGGTGGATAGAACAGATGATTGTGCGTCCTTGATGTGCTAACTCCTTCAGTAGTCGTACACACAGGGAGCTGGCTTGGTGATCCAGACCTCTGGAACATACGTCATCACAAGTTACTATGAGCTATGCCATTAGATTTTAAAGCTTACGAGTGGAAATCGTTTATTGAAACAGTGCCAACTAAGCCTCATGCTTTATCTAGCATTATCTTTCTTCTATTCTTATACAGTTGAGCCTCAATCTAGCAAGCAGTTTCAATCTTTCAAGAAGTTTTATTGCAATGAACATGCCTCTGACAAGTGAAAGATTCAGTCATGTAAAATTACCATTTAGGTGAAGCGCCAGGCCAATTAAATATGCCAGTGTTAAGACTTCGCAAGTGAAGAATGATTCCAGTAATGTCAATAGCTACCAATGGGTCTCTGTTGGTATCACTGTTTAGTGCAATGATCCAATAGTAAACACGTTAAAACAATTGCCTGAGATGTTGGGCCACACATTGTGGGCTTTTCTTGCACTGTGTGAAAGAACCCTTTGGGGCTGTGGAATGCCTCCGGGTAGATGCATGATATTTACCATGATATTTACTGCTGAAGTTGTCTGTGCAGACTGGGTCCCATGCATAAGGAAACTAATTATGGATTTTGTGAACACATAAAGATATTTGTAAATTATAGAGTCTCACTCAGTCGATGTCTTCTACAGAATATGCAAAGTACAAGCACATGTCAGTTATGATTCCATGCTGGAGGTGTTAGGCTGTGTTAAATGAATACAGGAGTCTGTGTCTGCTATGAAAGCTGAGCTACCATCTGCTATGCAAGATGAAGAGCTCTGTCAGTAAGAACTCCTATTACTGGCAGCGTATGAAGAGTGACCTTTACATATTCTTTGCCTTGAGTATTGGTGCTGCCTGCTCAGAGATGCTCAGATTAGTTCTAGAATGCACCATTATTGTTGTCAGTCAGTTTGACTGAAGAAACTTTTTTTTTTTGTTTTTTTTGTTTTTTAGAAAAACCTTTTCTGATTTCCAGTTGTCTGATGTAATATAACTTACATTATGAGGGAATTACCTGAATGCAATACAAATGATTACAATATCATAAAAATTGGATGATTTATTCAAGAGAAAGGTCTTCAAGAACTGAGTAGCCAGTAACGTGTTGGTCCCCTTTGGTCCTTGTGCAAGCTGTTATTCATCTTGGAACTGATTGATAGAGTTGACAGGTTTTCTCCTGAGGGGTATCGTGCTAAATTATGTCCAACTGGTATGTTAGAGATGGTTGGAATGGCCTGCCCATAATGCTCCAAGTGTTTTCAATTTGGAAGAGATCTGGTGACCTTGCTGGCGAAGGTAGGGTTTTGCTAGTACGAAGACAACCAGTACAAACTGTCTCCATGTGCACATGCGCATTACCTGTCTGAATAGTAAGCCCAGGATGGTTTGCCTTGAAGGGCAACAAATCAGTGCATACAATATTATTGACATACCAATGTGCTCTATGGGTGCTGCAGATAACAACCAAAGAGGTCCTGCTATAAAAAGAAATTGCACCCCAGACCAACACTCCTGGTGGTCGGCCATATGGTGGGTGGTGGTCATTTTGGTATCCCACCACTGTCTGGGGCATCTCCAGACATGTCTCTGGCCTAGAAACTCATTTATTGTAGTATAACTGTCTTCAGTAATGATCCCCACTTCCAACTCACTTGCAATGACCAGTGAAGATGTGTCTGGAGACGCCTTGGACAATAAGGAGTGATGATGTGGGGTCAGTGGTGGCTCATAGATGTACATTCTGGATGTTCACAAATTTTTAAATTCAGACAGAGAATAGAGTGCATAATTAACAGCACCTTCTGTATAACAGCTAATTGTTTTTGTGGAGTTTTGTTGTTGTTTTGTACATAATTAAGTGCAGTTTATGACAAGAACAAAATAATGTTTAAGCTTTTGCTTCTCTCCATTTCACATTTTTGTGTAACCAGGAGTTTTCATTTTTTCAGACAAATGTACAAGCTCCCTAATTCATGTATTAGTTAACGAATTAATTTCTGGGGTGAAAAGTAGTCATTGTTACGTTGCACTCACATACCTTCTTTCACTAATTATCCACTTCTTTGTTAAATGTTTGCTTGTAGTTATGATATTTAATTTCATCATATTCTCAGACAATGAATCTGATCTACGGTCTTTGCGGCTAACTTTTCCTGTAGTAGTAGTAGTAGTAGTAGTAGTAGTAGTAGTCGCTTTATTCATCTGGAGATATCTTTTTACAAGGTTATACGACATATCAAAGTATTTACAAATTTAGATCAATTTAAAATAAGTTAATTCGTATACACATATATTTACAGACTTCTAGTTAGAAACAATCATTAGATTTACTCCTGGTATACAATATTTTTTTTGCAAATAACTTATTAAATAATGTAATGCCACATTGTTCACTCATATCTCACTATCAGTCACTGCACACACTATACACACATTGTTTCATAACACTTCACTCACTACACAAACACACACACACTCATTGGTGATCTCTGGGCCATTTTCTGTACCGCAACTTCCCATTTTCTATCCTGAAAAACTGAGTCCAGGGTGTATACGTGGATAAGAAAACAAAATTCCCGGATTTTTCCCGGATTTCCCGGTTAAAAATATACTTTCTCCCGGGTGAAAATACATTTTTTCCGTCTTAAGTGACAGTATACTCTTCCTCGGCACTGTAAAATTCATCAATCCTTTGAATGTTTATGTATTATATACTGACGAAGAATTTCCCGGCACTTTAGAAAATGAGATTCAGAGGGGAAAACACGTTTTGAAAGACTTTTGATGTGCAGCAACACGTACGCTGCATATTTTTGTATGACGAAAGTATAAATTTGAATTCCAGCAACCACCGCATGTCACTTTCCCAAGCATTGAAATCGAGATTGCGATGCGCTTTTGTAAGCCAGTCTTAGATCATGTCACGTGATCTTGCCATCCGATGACAGCATAGGACACGTGATGTAGTCAGCCAATAGCAAGATAACTCATAGATAGTGCGAACACACAAATAAGAAAAGTTAATGGTTTAAATTAATATAATAGCATTCACATATAATATTGGTCCCTAAAATTAATAAACTGGAAGAGAAGCTAAGCTTCCACATATAATATTTATCTTTTTTGCGCGTGTTACATTTTAAGATACATCACATGAATATGCCAGTAAAAATTTAAATAACGACGTAAATGTCTGATCTTCTGGGCTCGAAATTCTTCTAAATGGTAATCCTCAAAGAGTTGATTTTGAAATGAGAGTCAAACGCTTTGTGATTTAAGAAATTCACCATACATACTGGTACATAGTTCACCTTCCGTAAAAGGAAATCTGCTTTGAATGTAACGCTTTTCAAACCACCACTCACACTACTTTCCCGCAACCTGTAAGAAACAGGTTTGTTTCAGCAGTTGCAAGAGAGCGCCAGATAACAGGTGTCACCGCGCTTGCACAGCAACGATGATGCAGGAAACCCATATGTTCGTACGTGTAAAACATTAAAACTCAGCAGAAAAGATTAATACAAGCCAAATCTCCTTAGCAAAGTGGCAAAAACAACTTCATTGTTCTGCAAGGCGATTAATGTTTGACTGTCAGAAAGTTGGAAATAGAAACTGAAAATAATAAGATATTTTTGCCTTACGTAATTATGGGAACGTATTTTAATTCATTTGATAGCTCCCGGCCACAAAAATCCGTATTGGTATCATTTAACATGAGAGCAATAAACGAAGAGGAACCAACAAAATCACCCATCGTAAACACAGTTCACATGGAGACGACGCACCTTCCCACCTGAACTCAGACTGCTTTGTGCATCAATCCCAAATTTACTAAATTTCCGAACCGGGGCAATATTGAGTAGTGGTGCCCAGCCACACTTCTGTAGCTATAGTACAATTCTTTTATCTTGGCGGCTCGCGCATGCCCGCCCAGACGCGGGAGATTGCTGCGTTGCCAGTTGCACACGACGCACGCACCGAGAAACAGCGCCATAGTACAGCATAGTTCGCAAGCTTACGTTTAGGGCGGGGGGAGGGGGGGGGAGCGTGCAGTTCATGAAGTAAAGCCACCATGGCCGCATTAACCCTTTTGCTGCTACAGAGACTGTGCGCGATTTTGTCACTGCACTGCTTGCCTGTGCTGACACATGGTGTTCCGACTGCTTTGACACACTTATCATTCGATTTAACAAAAACTATTTGGCCCAAAAATTAGATTTTTACACATCTTCTTGACTGATACCTTCCCCTCATAAATGACTTAATTTTGTTTCGATGTTCAACACAGTTATTATGCAGCATTAAATATAGTAAACCATAACAAAATTATATTTGACATAGCTCAGAGCACTTCACTGATGGACGGTATATTCAAGTCCTAATGTTTTTGTTAGTCCACAGTTTTGTTTAATGTATTTTGTCTACTTCCTTTTGATTGATTGCAATGCTTTAAAATAAAGCCAAACGCGCCCGGTGTAAATTAAACTTTTATTACAGTTGCGAAAGACGGAATATTTCTCAATATTACATACGACACCTATGTGGTACTTAAATTAAATGAGATATTGTTGCCGGCCGCGGTGGTCTAGCGGTTCTGGCACTGCAGTCCGGAACCGCGGGACTGCTACGGTCGCAGGTTCGAATCCTGCCTCGGGCATGGGTGTGTGTGATGTCCTTAGGTTAGTTAGGTTTAAGTAGTTCTAAGTTCTAGGGGACTTATGACCTAAGATGTTGAGTCCCATAGTGCTCAGAGCCATTTGAACCATTTTTTGAGATATTGTTATACAGTAAATTTTATATGAAATTTAGGTATCTTGTCCACATTTCATTCTCAACATTGTGGCAACTAAAATCGACCATACGGAAAGTATATGCTATGAACTTTTACCTCTGCAAACTCTTCAAAATTTCGTGCAATGGTTTACTACATTTAATGCTGCACCATAACTGCGTTGCACATCGAAAAAAAATTAAGTCATTTATGGGGGGAAGGTATCAGTCCAAAAGATGTGTAAAAATCAAATTTTTGGGCCAAATCGTTTTTGTTAAATCGAATGATAAGTGTGTCAAAGCAGTCGGAACACCATGTGTCTGCACAGGCGAGCAGTGCAGCGCGGAATGCGAGGAGCACGTGTCTGCAGCACCAAAAGGGTTAATGAAGAGACAAAGCACTAGAAATTTCAAAAAATTGAATTCAAACGAATAAAATTCGTGAAGTAAGACCCTTCCACATTGTTTTTAAATAAAGAAATTATTTAGCACCGCACAAGGTTTGAACTCTTCACCTTTCACGTACTAACCCAGTGCTTTAACCGTTACGCTAGCGCAGCTCGTCAAACTACGTTTCTCCATGAGGAGTCTAAGAAGTCACGCAGAATACTGACAAACACTGTTGGTATGACTATGAATTACTCACACTTCGTCGAAGTACAATAGGAAATAAACAATTATCGCTGTTCTTTATTGCGAAAAAACGGTTAGTGAGATTGATACAAACACCTTTCCTTGCTATCGCCTGAATTAGGAGTTTTATTGCTTGTTTGGTTTCATTAATTAATAGAATATGAAGCAATTGGTATAAAGAATGCTTTTTCCAAACTTTCTATAAAAGAATGTCTGCTATCAAGACATTGCTTTTGCTCTATTACTTTATTTATGACTGAATGTTTCTAAAACTAAAGACAGTCGTCCGTGCTCTGCTCTGCAGTCGAGATCTGGCAACGTCGTTCTCTGATCATTGGCTGACTGTGTTTTGTGACGTCAGATGCGCAGAACGAACCTAAACTCGGCCGCCAACATAAATGACGCGCACTTTAGAAGCGGGAGAAGGTAGTACTCATACGCGACTCAACTGCGCATGCGCAAGAGCCCGCCCGCAACTGCTCAAATGAATCTAATTTAAACAGTTGTCACGTCACGCTCATCGAAGGAAATTTGTTATTATGAAGCATTGCATAGTCTTCCTAAAGCCTTTGACACACTTTGCTGTTGGCAGACGCTTGTACGAACACTGTTTTGTTGTTGTATATGGCGCATTTCCTTTGTACCTTCCGTTTCTTTTTTTTTTTTTTTTCGTTCATAGTTGCTGCAGTATTATTCTGCAGTAGCGGGATACAGTAATATCCTTTGTTAGAGTATCGGTTCTTACCACTCAAAATCACAAAAATTTAACTGGAAACGAAAACAATGAAAAATTCCTGGAATTCTAAAAAATTCCCGGGTTTTTCCCGGTTTTCTCCCGGATGAAAAAAATTACCGTGTTTTTCCCGGATCTCCCGGTTGTCCTGGGTCGTATACACCCTGTGAGTCAGCATCCCTCCATAATGAGTGAGATGTTTAGCTCAGAAAGAGGATGAGGTGTTGGTATTGTGCTATGCATAACTTGGGGGTAAGTATTACTAGAAAGGAAAAAAAAGAAGGAAAAAACATAAAGTGAAGGTGTTATGTGTAATGTTTGATATTTTATAATCATCATTATAGTTATTTATTTGTATAACATTTTTTATCCAACCTCTACTCTGTTTTAGCTAAGTAATCCATCAATGTATAAAATGTGTTGCATAAAAGGTACTTTTTAGTTGCCTTTTTAAAAAAGTATATTTTGGCAATTTCTTTAATCTCTTTTAGTAATTTATTGTACAGCTTTATTCCTTGGTAGAAAATGCTGTTTTGAGTTTTATGTTTATTTTTCTTGGTAAATTTAAGTTTAGTCTATCTCTTGTTACATGGTCTTGGACAGAGCTGTTTGTGCAGTAATTACCAATGTTATTTTTGATGTGTACAACTGAATGGTAAATGTATTCCCATGGAGCAGTTAAAATCCCCAGTGTTCTGAACAGATCTTTACAATGAGCTCAACTAATATTTTTGGTTGTTATTATGACTCTTTTCTGGAGTTTGAAAATTGTGTTCATATTTTGGGCATTTGTTCCCCAAAAAATAATTCCATAGCTAAGAATTGAGTTTACATATGAATAATATGTAACTAACTACACTGCATGTTACACACTGACGATAGGATTCTAAGGGCATAACATGCTGATGTCATTCTGTTTGCAAGTACCTTTTTGTGTTCACACCAGTTCAACTGGGAATCAATATTCATTCCTAGAAATTTTGCATTTGTTACAAAGTCTATAGAGGTGCCATCTACATTTAATTTAACATTGTCTTATTTACTCTTCAAACTGAAATTCATGGCATTAGTTTTCTTTATGTTCACTGTCACTTTATTACTTATTGATCAATTATAAACTTCCTTGAGAGTTTCATTTGCTTTCTCGGCAAGGAGTTCTCTTGTTTGCTCAGAGACTATAATGTTGCTGCCATCAGCGAAGAGGATTTTTTCACCATGAGTAACACTACTGGGAAAGTCATTGACGTATATCAGGAACAGTATTGGTCCTAATATGCTACCTTGCGGAACCCCTATATTAATGTATTTTGGTTCTGATAAGTGTTTTACTAAATGTTTGGATCTATTTGAGGTATGTGTTATTTCTACTCTTTGCACCCTATTTGTTAGGTATGATCGACACCAGTCATTAGCTACCCCTCTTATTCCTAATGCTTCTAATTTATTTAATAGAATCTTGTGGTCGACTGTATCAAACGCCTTAGAAAGATCCAAAAACATGCCTGTGACACACTCATCTTTATCAAGAGCATCAAGTACAACTTTTGTGAATTCTACTATGACTGACTCCGTATTTTTGCTACTTCAGAAACCAAATTGTGATTCGCTTAAATGATTGTATTTATTCAGGTAAGTCATTAATCTGTCTTTCATAATTTATTCTATTAGTTTTGAGAATGCTGACAGCAGGGAAATGGGCCGGTAATTTCCTATGTCTTCTGCATTACCTTTCTTGAGCAAAGGTAAAACTCTTGCCTGTTTTAACTGCTCTGGAAATGTCCATGATGTGAAGGATTCATTTATTATATTTGTTAAGGGGCCTTGTATAATCCCTATGCACCGTTTCAGTACACACATTGGTACCTCATCTAAGCCTAGGGACAACTGACTTTTTATTTTTTAGTTTTTGAATTGTTTTACTGACTTCATTCTCTGTGGTTGGAAGTAACATCATTGTATTTAGTGCAATATTATTTACAGGTGTTATATTTGTTTGGGGGAATTTTTGCTGTAATTTCTTTGCAATACTTGAAAAATGCTCGTTTACATAGTTTGCTAAGTGCTGTGGATCATTTATTACTTTATCCCTCTCGCTTAGCAGTATATTATTCTGCATTTGTTTGCCTCCCCCCGTTTACTTTTTTTATAACATCCCAGACTGCTTTGCTTTTATTCTCTGCTTTATATATTAATTTGTCATTAAATGACTTTTTTGCACCAATTAGCACCTTCCTATAGGTCTTTTTGTATCTATGATAGAAATTTAAGATTTCCTGGAATTTTATTTTCTGTTAGCGCTTAATACAGGTTCAAAAGAGTTCATGTTGACACTCCACACGAAAGTCAACTCCTGCACAGTAGACAAACAACTCCGAACATAAACTGCCGTTTGCAGAAGAGATTAAATTCAAGTAGTACTATCTACAAACAAGATCACTTGACTAGAATACAAACGAGGCGCTGAGAGCTATAAGGTCCAAAAGCTCACTGTCTTCAACCCTCCCTACTTAAGTGAATACCAGAGAAACCAATGAGATAGCTTCTCATGAATGTTCAGATATATGTACACTGTGGTCCTACAGTACACATAAACCATAAGATCAACAGTTGCCACAACCTTGAATAAATGCTATGGTTCTCAGCGCCTCAAATGGATTAGTGTATGATAAAATCCAATACTTAATGTACCATATCTCATTCAGAATCCCATGAAATAGGTTTTTCTCTCAGTATAACTATAACATTCACTGATGTCCGATCTAATTTTAGTATATAGTGTGTGAATTCGCATATCTACGGAGTGTGCCGCCACCTAGCAGGATTCACGATGAACGTAAATAACAGTCTGCTGTCCTGTTCTATACCACCTGGTAGCATTGACGTAACGTAGTAGTTGAGTGGTAAGGACTAGCAGTCCTGATTGTTTATTAAATCTGTATGTATTTGGCCCGTAAGGCAATTACGTCATGCCAGTTGCACATGCGCAGTAGCTCCTTAAAACGGGCACAAGTGAAGATGTGCTCACGACCCTGATACCAAATTTCACCGAGTCTAGTGGAGCAATATGTAGCACAACACATAAAATTTAGTTCCGTGTATTTCAGATTACCGCATCTACATTACATTTGACAACATTCAACCAATAAATTCACAAGGTGTCAAAAGTTAAGGTGTTCACGTACTGTTGTGCTCTTACACCGCAGCCGCTACTGTGTGGGGTGCCATTTCATTTCGTAACAGGATGAATTTGGTTGTCATTCATGGCACCCTAATAACACACTGGTATGTCGACAATATTATACGCGCATACACAGTTGACATTCCATGTGGTGTCTGATGGGAGCGAATGTATATGGGAAATGCCTTTACGGTCGTTCCCAGCAGCCACCGTGCCGAGTGTCAACTTTGTTTGCGGGTACAGTATTCTATGCCCATTTTGTTGCCCTTCACGGCAAGGCAGCCTGAGCTTACATTTCTGCCTGCACAAGGCGAGAGATTCTGCTGGTTGTCTTCGTGCTTGCCAAACCCAACTTGGCGAGCGAGATAGCCAGATCTCTCACCAATTGAGAACGTCTCGAACATTATGGTCAGGCTTTCGGACTATCTCGGAATTTTGACGAACTAATGTGCCAACTGGACAGAATTTGGCACGATATCTCTCAGGAGAACATCCAACAACTCTATCAACCAAGTGCTATACCTGCTTGCATAAGGGTCAGAGGTGGACCAAAGCATTATTGACTTGGCCAATTTGTGAAGTTCTTTCTCTTGAATAAATCATCCGCTTTTTTTCTGAAACTGTAACCATTTGTTCGTCCTTACATGTACATCACATCTACCGATTTCCGTCCTATTAGGAAAATGCCTTTGTTGTGCGTCGTCGGTTCGTTTCTTTTTTCTGTGTGTTTGTCAGAGTGTATTATTTTTGTTAACTCACTTAAACGGAAAATATAAATGTTTAGACAACAATGTGTTTTGGCTCTAAATGTAGTGCCTTGTTGTTCGTTTCGGATTGATGGTTTCATATGTGAATCATTAATATCGATACGGCACCTGAACGAGTCCGTATTTAGCCTAATTAAATACTTCGCCTGAAAACGGTCTACTGTAGCCGCTTGGTATTGTTTCTGGTACTAATCCATCAAGATGGGTAGAAAATTTGTCCATAAATCAACACAACAAACATGGGATCCTGTTGAAATGGTTCAAAATGGTTCGAATGGCTCTGAGCACTATGGGGCTTAACACCTGAGGCCATCAGTCCCCTAGAACTTAGAACTACTTAACTAACCTAAGGACATCATACACATCCATGCCCGAGGCAGGATTCGAACCTGCGACCATAGCGGTCGCGCGGTTCCAGACTGCCACATCGGCCAGCTGTTGCAATGGTGCTGGACATGTTACCAGTTATGTAGGGAAAACTGGTCACTATGTAAAACTTCAGAAAAATACCTATTACTATATATTATTTTCTTTTTCATTTAAAATATTTGATGTCACACCTTATAATACGTAGATTCAAAATGAATAAGCGACAAGCTTCTATCAATGGACATGATTTGGTGAAAATTCAATTACCCTTGTAATGGCTAATTTCCCTTACAGTTGCCAAATCACCTCGTCTTCCTCTCGCGTTATTCTAGACCCACTTAAATTATGCAATATCGTGATATACTGTAACGTCTGCATGCAGTAAGAATCTTTGAAAACAGCCGGGCCACTGCCTAGACTCCTCGCATTCAGCGGTTTCCCCCCACTGCCACATAAAAAAAAATGGCTCTGAGCACTATGGGACTCAACTGCTGAGGTCATTAGTCCCCTAGAACTTAGAACTAGTTAAACCTAACTAACCTAAGGACATCACAAATATCCATGCCCGAGGCAGGATTCGAACCTGCGACCGTAGCGGTCTTGCGGTTCCAGACTGCAGCGCCTTTTTTTTTTTTTTTAATTTCATTTTGTTCGATTTTGTTCGTTGCATCTGCTCCGGGCGGATGTCGTAAGACATCCATTGAAGTTCGTTGTTGATCGATTAACTCAGTTTTTTTATTACAGAGGGCACGTAACCCTCTGACCGAACACGCTGAGCTACCGTGCCGGCGTCCAAGAAATTGGCAAATGAAACATTTATCAGTATTAAACATCCTACATGCCACTCAGTTGTTTGCATAATAAAATAAATCGGGTAATTTGCAAGAAGTCTTGGGTATCGAAGTCGAGCCCTCACTATGAGTAATGTATATCGAACGCCTGACTGTCAAGGCACACTGAATTAATGTTCTCCAACTAAATCATGGATCTATTTTTATTAAATAATACACTCACACTGCAAAATATTAATAAATATTAATCCACCAACCTTCTCCCGTGATTTAATCAAAAGAGACTGATCCTTCTATCTTCTCCCACGGTTTAATTGTAAAACTTTACTATTGCTCAAAATGGGGGCGCGACTTCATTACCCAACGCTTCTTGGAAATTGCCATAAGTTGAAAGATTTTTTTTGTTTTTTTTTTGTTTTAACAGTTAACCAATGAACTGTCAAGCTCTCGACATTATATACGTAATTGTAGGAACGGTGTAATGAAACAACAGTGGCTGCAGTCGGTCAGTCCTATGCACTAATTGCGTTAACTGATAAACGCAGTAATTTTTTACGAGCCCAATAAGAAGAGGCAAATCAGTATTAATGAAATATCATAATGAGCATGATTCCAGACATTGTGGATAACTACTTACAGCATATTAAACAGCAGTAGAGCCATGTTATTGTGCGTTATTTCAGCCAACAGAAGAACTGTTTCTAAGGAGAGTTTTCTACACTGCAGAAACCATGGTCATTTAAATATGGCTTCAGTGTGACTTTGAAATTCGACAGCGTTCCTATTGAATTAACTTTTTGGGTAAGCCATTGTAAATTTTCTTACAGAGGCTAGTTTTTACTTACTGCAGGCCGATTCACGAACAATGGCGTTTGGCACAGACGGGGATTTGATTGTTGTCGGTTCCAGTGACAGTTGCAGTAGTGTGGAGGTTCAAGAAACCGTGTGTTCTGCAGATTGTGCCTCTTGATTGCTTATGTGGAATTTGTCACTTACCGCCACCATCAACGATTCCAACTCGCAACAAACGGAATAAAAATTCTTTACATAACTCGTTACGATCACGTTTATGCTCTTATTGGCCACGACACACACAGTGGAGTACCCTGAACACTACTGAATGCCCATTGGCTGTCGGGGACCGCATGGTGCAGGTGCGCAGAACAAATCTAAACTCGACCGCATGGAGGTAAAAAAAGAAGGGAGATGGCACTACAGACATCACTGTAACACACTGTACTTTGTTTTGAAGCCAGAGTGCGCGGGCCCGCCGCCGTCTAACATAGCCCAAAACATTAACAGACGACTGTTTACAGTTGCTTCTTGTTCATTATTTCGGTCATGTACACGCAAGGGAAAGGCCATCCGCACGTGCGCTATGGGCAATGACAGTGCTGCCGGACGCTCCTGCTGTTAAAGGCTGATCTAAATCTCAGTAGCGCGTTGCGTCACGTTATGAATCGGAAGTTCTTATTTTCCCTGTTTTGATTTAATGTCAGCCAGTGCTGGATTCCAGGCGGCACTTAGTTGAAAACCTGCGTCCCTGTTGATATGATTGTCCGCCGTACGAATATACATGGCCTCCTTAACAACATAGTCCCAGAAAGATGACGCTGGGAATAAAATTTCCGTCTGTTCGTAAAGCATACGATGTCCCCTGGCCGCTACCGCTGATTTATCAGGTTTCCCCAGGCGTGTAAGACGATGGTGTTCGACGCAACGTTCTTGCACGGTTCGGCATGTCTGTCCAATATAAGATTTTCCACTTTGGCATGGTATTTTATACACGCCACGTTTCCTAAGGCCAAGTCGTCCTTGACCGAGCACAGTAAATTTCTCAGTTTTGCTGGTGGCCGAAAAACACACTTGATGTGTTTTTTGAGGATCCTTTGCCCTGGAAGATATGCCGCTGTAACGAAACCATTGTTACTTGGGGAGACAGTGAAATTTTGCTGGGGCGAAAATTTTCAGCATCGAAAAGAGATTATTTGATTCAAACATTCTTGTGTTCCATACACATTAAGAAATGTGTGATCATGGGGGTGTTTCTTACTGATCACACTACCCTCCATCACTCAAAGAATTACTTTGAGACAAGTGCAGATGTTTACTGCTAGAACAGTTTCCAAAACATTACACTTTAGTAATTAGTTCTGCAGTGACACTTATATAGTTCAGTTGATTTCTTGTACGTATCTTAGTTCGGTGTAACTCGGAGTAATCTGCTTCCTGCTGCTGCTGAAGTAGTCGTTTCCTCGGTCCATTTCATCTAACTGGATCAAGTTACGTGAGTTCCATGAAATAATCCAGGTACCAAGTCGTTTTATAGTGGTTTATTTATGACAAGCTGCACCATTTCTTCTTAGTGGGAGCCCACTACACATAACAGGCTACATAGTCACAATACAGTATTACAACAATTACACTATCGCACAGACGTGCGACACAGTGGTTACGTTTCAAAACTGTCTCCAACTGTCCATTCTTGAGCCTTGTGCTCCTCCTATTTATACGGTTTTTAACAATCAGGTCAACAATACTACAGTGCAATTTTAGTAAATTAACATTTAAAAGTTTAACATTTTTATGAGTAATTATCCACAAAACCTTGCTTATTTTATGCTGAAACTGGCGTATACAATAAAAAAGACTTTTACATTGGACATACATCATATTATTTAAGATACTGAAAGATAACAATACAAGCCTAAATTTTCTTAATTATGGCTTAATTCACGGAAGCGACCATCATGATGGTGTAAACCAAACCTGGATTCATCCGAAAAATTGACGTTTTGCCATTCGTGCACCCAGGTTCGCCGTTGAGTACACCATCGCAGGTGCTCCTGTCTGTGATGCAGCGTCAAGGGTAAACGCAGCCATGGTCTCCAAGCTGATAGTCCATGCTGCTGCAAACGTCGTCGAACTGCTCGTGCAGATGGTTGTTGTCTTGCAAACGTCCTCATTTGTTGACTCAGGGATCGAGACGTGGCTGCACGATCCGTTACAGCCATGTGGATAAGATGCCTGTCATTTCGACTGCTAGTGATACGAGGCCGTTGCGATCCAGCACGGCGTTCGCTATTACCCTCCTGAACCCACCGATTTCATATTCTGCTGACAGTCATACTAGCTCCACCAACGCGAGCAGCAATGTCGCGATACGATAAACCGCAAACGCGATAGGCTACAATCCGACCTTTATCAAAGTCAGAAACGTGATGGTACGCATTTCTCCTCCTTACATGAGGCACCACAACAACATTTCACCAGGCAACGCCTGTCAACTGGTGTTTGTGTATGAGAAATCGGTTGGAAACTTTCCTCATGTCAGCACGTTGTAGGTGTCGCCACCGGCGCCAACCTTGTGTGAATGCTCTGAAAAGCTAATCATTTGCATATCACAGCATCTTCTTCCTGTCGGTTAAATTTCACGTCAGTAGCACGTCATCTCCGTGGTGTAGCAATTTTAATGGGCAGCAGTGTAAATTTTATGAGATTTAATGTATTGCGCGAACTTTCAAAACAGGAATGTAAAACAAAAGGATTGTTCTATTTTGCCGTCAAAATAGGGCAAGAACGCTTTTGCAGTGGGTGCCTCCGCTTCGAGGGTGCTTAGAACGGAATGCATGGCGTATCTGCCTATCGAAATAGCCATTCTGTTGGAATACCGTTGTCAGGCGTTGTAGCTCACCAGGTATATTGTCGGCATCTGAGACTACATGTGCTCTATGCACCAAAGAGCATAGGACACTGCTGCGTTGCGCAGGATGATGACAACTTGTGGGCTCCGTATGAGTCGATTTGCGATAGAGGCTGTGTCCCAGTGTACCATCAGCTTTCCTTCTGACAATGACATCCAAGAATAGTAAGGTGCTATCCTTTTCCACTTCCATTGTGAAGTGTATATTGGGATGGAGCGAGTTCATATGCCGGAGAAACACTGGCAATGTCTCTATTCCGTTTAACAAGAATGCGCTGTTACAGCTGTGGATTACCCACTACATACTAAGACGACAAAAGTCTTGGGAAATATTTGGCCATGCTGCATCTACACCCGTCCATAAGTGCGGAAGTGTTGCCGGTGCAGGATTTTATACACGAATTGACCTCTTGATTATGTCCCATAAATCTTCGATGGGATTCATGTCGAGTGATCTGAGTTGCCAAATCATTCCGTCGACTTGTCCAAAAATTTCTGACATGGCACAATTTTATCCATAAAAATTCCATTGTTGTTTGGGAAGGTGAAGTCCATTAATGGTTGAAAATGGTCTCCAGGTAGTCAAACATAACCATTTTCATTCAGTGATCGGTTCAGTTGGACCAACGGACCCAGTCCACGGCATGCAAACACAGTCCATACCAATATGGAGTCACCACCGGCTTGTACAGTGCCTTGTTGACGACTTGGGTCCGTGGCTTCGTGGGGTCTTTGTCACACTCGAACACTGACAACAGAAATCGGAACTTGTCTGACGAGATCACGGTTCTCCATCCGTCTAGGATCCAACCGATATCGTCACGAGTGCACGAGGGAAACGATCTTCGTTCGTCTGCTGCGATAGCCCATTAACGCCAGATTTCGCCGCGCTCTCCTAACGGATACGTTGGTCGTACGTCCCACATTGATTTCTACGGTTATTTTACACAGTGTTGCTTGTCTATTAGCACTGAAAACTCTATGCAAACGCCGCTGCTCTCGGTTGTTAAGTAAAGGACGTCGGTCAATGCGTTGTCGGTGGTGAGAGGTACTGCCTAAAGTATGATATTCTCAGCACACTGTTGGTCTCGGAATATTGAATTCCCTGACGATTTCCGAAATGGAATGTTCCGTGCGTCTAGCTCCAACTACCATAGTCTGTTAATTCCCGTCCATAATCAAGTCGGAAACCTTTGACATGAATCACCTTAGGACAAATGATACCTCTGCAAAAGCACTGCCATTTTATACCTTGTGTGCGCGATACTACCGCCACCTGTATATGTGCATATCGATATCCCACGACTTTTTCTCACCTGAAGTGTGTTGCGATGTACAGTGGATACCGTAAACAATACGATACCAAAAAATGGCTCTGAGCACTATGCGACTTAACTTCTGAGGTCATCAGTCGCCTAGAACTTAGAACTAATTAAACCTAACTAACCTAAGGACATCACACACATCCATGCCCGAGGCAGGATTCGAACCTGCGACCGTAGCGGTCACGCGGTTCCAGACTGAAGCGCCTTTAACCGCACGGCCACACCGGCCGGCAATACGATACCGATTTTTGGTTTACTTTCATGAAATTTGCAAATTATTTATTACACTCATAAGTTTTATTTATTGTGTGCAATATTTTTCATCAGTACAGTTTTGCTACAGTTGCTAAAGCTGTGTAGGAAAATACTGAAGGTAGATAATTTTATGGAGGGGGCGCGGCACTGCCAGCTCTCCATGGTCACCACAGTAAGGAGCGAAATGCGCAGAACTCTTCGTTTCATTGTGTCTTTTTGTACTTTTTTTATTTTTATTTATTTTGTATTAGAAACTATTTTTTTACCTGCGGCTTCGACTGCTTACCTGTGTGTTACATATATTGCAAATAACTTCTTCACCTCCCCTCTCAGTCTGTCCGTCTCCTTCAATCCCTCTCTGTCCGTCTCCTCCACCCTCTCTCTATCTATACCCTCCACTCTCTCTCTCTCTCTCTCTCTCTCTCTCTCTCTCTCTCTTTCTCTCTCTGTCTCTGTCCATTGCCTCTTCCCCCTGTTCTATGTTCATCGCCTCTTCCCTCATCTCTCTCTGCCCATTTCCTGTCCCCAATATGTAAAATGTAAATGTACATTAAAGCAGATGAATAGGAAAAAGAATCCCGTAATGTTTGAATACTCCATTAGTAGTGTAGCGCTTGACACAGTCACGTCGATTAAATATTTGGGCGTAACATTGCAGAGCGATATGAAGTGGCACAAGCATGTAATGGCAGTCGTGGGGAAGGCGGATAGTCGTCTTCGGTTCATTGGTAGAATTTTGGGAAGATGTGGTTCATCTGTAAAGGAGACCGCTTATAAAACACTAATAGGACCTACTCTTGAGTACTGCTCGAGCGTTTGGGATCCCTATCAGGTCGGATTGAGGGAGGACATAGTAGCAATTCAGAGGCGGGCTGCTAGATTTGTTACTCGTAGGTTTGATCATCACGCGAGTGTTACGGAAATGCTTCACGAACTCGGATGGGAGTCTCTGGAGGAAAGGAGGCGTTCTTTTCCTGAATCGCTACTGAGGAAATTTAGAGGACCAGCATTTGAGGCTGACTGCAGTACAATTTTACTGCCGCCAACTTGTATTTCGCGGAAAGACCACAAAGATAAGATAAGAGAGATTAGGGTTTGTACAGAGGCATATAGGCAGTCTTTTTCCCTCGTTCTTTTTGGGAGTGGAACAGGGAGAGAAGATGCTAGTTGTGGTACGAGGTGCCCTCCGCCACGCACCGTATAGTGGATTGCGGAGTTTGTATGTAGATGTAGATCTGTCCATCTCTCTGTGCATATCCTGCTCCCCCCTCCCTCTGTCCACGTATCCCCTCTCTCTGTCCTTATACCCCCTCTCTCTGTCCATCTACTCCACCATATCACTGTTCATCTTCTCCTCTCCCATTCTCTGTCCACCTCCTCGCCCATCTCTGTGAGCACCTCACACTCCCCGTCTCTCTCTGGCCATCTCGTCCATCCGCCCTCTCTCCATCTCCTCCACCCTCTCTCAGTCACTCTCTTGCTTCCTCCTCTCTCTATCCGTCTATGTCACTCCGTTTCTACCCCCCACTCTTACCTACACAGCTCTTATTTCCAAGCAGTAAGTGGTGTGTATGCCAAGTTTCGTTGTAATCGAGCCATTCGTTCAGGAGGAGATGTGGAAGATACACTCCTACAAGCATTTCTATAGTATACAGATTTTTATGGTTGGCTCATTGCAAGACACCATTCTTTCATCGAATAACCTATCTGATCTTTTTGCCAGTCTCCATTGACGGGAAGGAGATGAGGCAGGGCTGAACGGACTCCTTTAAACACGAATTGACGGAGGTTCCACCATTTTCACAAGAATTGGCACCCTACAACTGCCATCTGTTCCCGCATGTTAAGAATTTTGAAGCCGGGAAAAGTTTTGAGTTTAATGACGATGTTATAGTATTCTGCAATCCTTAAACAATGCAGTATACTCCCTGGAACAAATTCCGACAAAGTGCACTGATTTCATGAAATTTTCTCCTTCCCCACGGTAGTGGCATATGTCGAACATCCCATACTTTTAGAACTGTGAGTCATAAGGTATGTAGTTTCCTCGTACTTCCTTAGTAATGAGGCACGTTCCTGATAATGCGACACTGAATCTGTGGTCGACACTTGGGTTATTATAAACAAAATGCTTCACACAATAAACACCTTCGTTCAATGTATCCTCCACAGAAATTTTTGGTAGAGGGGAAAATGTTCTAAAATCGCTACTTTTTATATAATTGATACAGTTAGTCTGAGAACGTATATTACCACAAGAACTAAATTTGATAGACATTACTAAAACTTATTTTATCTCAAAAGATTAATAGATATTCATTTATTTTTTGGGTATAATACCTAGACAGCAAAATAGTAATCATGTTTCATTATTACT
This sequence comes from Schistocerca nitens, assembly GCF_023898315.1. Lineage (NCBI taxonomy): Eukaryota > Metazoa > Arthropoda > Insecta > Orthoptera > Acrididae > Schistocerca > Schistocerca nitens. The sequence goes on from NC_064620.1 coordinate 409,531,595, forward strand.
GGGTGGGGTAAATAAAAGTGGCCCGGACAAGTGGAAACGATTGGATGAGAACCTGTGGGACATCAACGGAGGAGTAACGGACCTACAGTTACTTCCAACAGGATGGAGTAACTGCCCATACAGCCAGCCGAAACTTGGAGCACATTTACAAAATCTTCACGCGTGACAAAACTGTTAGCAGAGGTCAATCTATTCCCAGCCCCAGATGGCCACACATGTCACCTGATCTGTCAGTGTGCGATTACTTTCTGTGGGGAGCCTTCAAGTCTAAGGTGTATCGCAATTACCTTCATAGTCTTCAATAACTGTAGGCAGAACATTTTGGATGAGACTGCAGAAGTTCCAGCAGTCCAGATTTGATCCGCCTTCAGCAACTTGCTGACTAAGGCCCAAAAGTGCCAAGACATGAATGGTGATCACTTTCAACATCCACTATAATCAGGTTAGCACTGTATTTCCTTTCCTCTGCTGTGTTTCTTTCTACCCTGGAACTCTGGACCTCTTTTATTTGTCCCACCCTGCATAAGCTAATTATATATTTGTATATTCTTGATATGAATGTGAAAGCCACAATTTTGATGTAACGAACTAAAATAACATAATTTTTATGACTTATTACTGGGCGTTCTACGAGTTATTTAAAGAAAATACTTTTCTTAATACACCAATAATATGAGGTTCTCACTGAAAATTAAAAGTCTGAAGTAGAAAAAAAAATCAGAAATGTGGGGAAAATCCTTTTGGAAAGCAAGAAAATTAATAAGGAAAAAAGGCAAAATAGTGCTTCTCAAAGAGGGGAAACGCAAATAAACTTTAAAAACTACAGTACCTCCTACCATGACAATGCTAAATCTGATATTTGGTAGAACTGCACATAATCATTACTAAAGCAGCGCAAGAATATTGTAATAAATATAGAGTCTATAGCTACATGTTTCAGGATGGGCAAATCCCCTCTTGTTCCCAATTTCGGGCGCCTATCATCGTGCTTAGTGTGGTAGGCACCTATGTATCGTAATCTGTATCTTGATTCTGGAAAGAGCTGCGTAGCTGCAGACGCGCATCTGTTTCAGAAGGGAAGCAAACAAAGAACTTGGGAGCTCCTGATAGGCAGGCATTAGTCTGTGCAAGCACAGCTGTGCCCGTTATTTAAGCCGCTTTTTGCGTGGAAAGTCGAGCCGCGCGGTTACGCAATGAAGTCCTACCGGGTCACCTCTAAGGCACGATTCGTGAAGACAGGTAGGAAACTGCATTCATTATTAGTCAAGTGGCAAGGCTGTGGTCGTGGTGTGGGAACTGTTATGGGAAAGCAACTGTTCGCAGCAGCCTTTCTTTTGGTGAACTATCGTTCTTTTAGTCCTCACGCACTACGTTTAAATGCTACACTCGGAAGACGAAAACCGAATGTCGAAGAAGGATGTCGTGTTTATATTTTATGTCAGTATCGATTTTGCTAGCCTGATCAGACATCATTAGCCCGAGCATCTGTAAAATATCTGCCCGATTTGGTCTTCACGATGAAGCGAAATTATGACTACACGTGTAATATTTTTAAAAGGAGAGACTACGATTTCCCTACAGATGCCAGTAAATTTATAAGGGCGGACGGAGGGAGAGGGGGAGAGGGAGGAATAGGGGGAGAAGAAAGAAGAGAAGAAAGAGTAGTAGTAGCAGGAGGAGGGGGAGATTGTAAAAGAAGAGATGCCGCCAGTTAATGCGTTCGAAACTGTTTCACCAATGCACCAACATTGCGCAGGTTCACCGTGTGAAGTGTCCAGTAGCCGAAGATTGCTATATTCCGACGTTTTGGAATGGGTAAAAAATTTCGGAATGGGAACAAAAATATTCATTCCTGTACACAAAATTACTGAATGTTTTATCAATAGTTACCAACTGTGCACGAGAGTCTTTTGCACTAAAATAGAGAGTGGGTTTAGCTGTTTAAAAATTAGTCAGATTTTCAGTATATACGGTTGTTGTCAGTCAATTCGATTTTACTAATGCAGCAAACATATTAACATTAACAGATCTCTTTCTGTCTAATAAAGATGAAATGTGCTTCCCCTCAGTTAAAGAAATGAAATGAACTTCCTGCTCAGTTGAACAGTTCTTTTCCTGCAGTTCACACAAAATTACTTCGGCCACATTAACCAATAATTTTAAAACCAAGTAAGAACTTCACCTCCAATGCAAGTTTGAAAAACGGTTAAGCGTTTATGTGGGAGCGAATATCGATTGCGGAAGAGGAAATCCGGATGTTGGAGTATTTGCGTAACCAACCACAAGTGGTACTGCGAGAGGGGCTTTTGGAAACTGGATTTCGAAGACGTAGGTAAACGCAGCCCCCCCAACCCCATGAACCATGGACCTTGTCGTTGGTGCGGAGGCTTGCACGCGATACTGATAGCCGTATCATAGGTGCAGCCACAACGGAGGGGTATCTGTTGAGAGACCAGACAAACGTCTGGTACCTAAAAAGGGACAGCAGCCCATTCAATAGTTGCAGTGGCAACAGTCTGGATGGTTGACTGAACTGGCCTTGTAACATCAACCAAAACAGCATTGCTGAGGTGCCAAAGGCTGAAAGCCAGGGGAATCTACAGCCGTAATTTTTCTCGAGGGCATCCAGCTTTGCTGTATGGTTAAATTTTGATGACATCCTCTTGGGTAACATATTACGGAGGTAAAGCAGTCCACTATTCGGATCTCCAGGTGGGGACTACTCAGGAGGATGTCGTTATCAGGAGAAACAAGACTGTTCTTCTACGGATCGGAGAGTGGAATATCAGATCCCGTAATCGGACAGGTAGGTTAGAAAATTTAAAAATGGAAATAGATAGGTTAAATTTAGATATAGTGGGAATTAGTGAAACTCCAGGGCAGAAGGAACAGTACCTCTGGTCAGGTGAATACAGCGCTATAAATACAAAAGCAAATAGGGGTGATGCAAGAGTAGGTTTAAAAAAGATTTAAAAAATAGGAACGCGGATGATCTACTACGAACAGCATAGTGAACGCACTACTGTAACCAAGGTAAACACCAAGCCCACATTATGATGAATTTATCAATGCAAAACTCTAATCTAAATGCGACGAACTGATATTGTGGTGAACGGCATATATGGACTGAGGGAATATGACGTTCCGTGCTACGAACGCATCTTACCGACCCTAAGATTTTGCTTTATAGACTGAAGGAAATGGAGATTCAAATGGTTCAAATGGCTCTGAGCACTATGGGACTTAACAGCTATGGTCATCAGTCCCCTAGAACTTAGAACTACTTAAACCTAACTAACCTAAGGACATCACACAACACCCAGTCATCACGAGGAAGAGAAAATCCCTGACCCCGCCGGGAATCGAACACGGGAACCCGGGCGCGGGAAGCGAGAACGCTACCGCACGACCACGAGCTGCGGACAAGGAAATGGAGAGATCGGTCGTGTGAGAGGAGGAGTGAGATTGTATTGTTGTGAGACGCCATTACGATATATACTAAATGTTCAAATAATTTTTTGTGCACAAAATAAAATCCAATAACTAACATCAAATATTCTAAGTGTATATATCTTCGTACCGAAAATAGTTAATTATCACAGTACAGGTACTGTAAATCGCTCGGAGGCGAAGTTAACGAAAGTGCGAACCTGCATTTTTCACGATCATAAATCGTCGTGAGATTATCTCCGAATTAATAAACTTTAAACTTTAACTTGCGAAATTGTTGGACCTATCATCCAGATCCTTCAAACAACATAGCATACAGTTGGGCCGAACGATCTTTGTAACGAGTAAAGGTTTCAGAGATTTCAGGTGAAACAGATAACGACGAGGAAATTTAGAGGGATCGCCGCTGTGGAATGCATATCTGGCTCTTCTTTGGTATTTATAACGAAAGATTTATATTTTCCAGATTTTCAGGTGAGTAAAGATAAAAGAGAATAAGGAACTAAGCTAAACCAATTAAAACCAATAACTAAACCACTAGTTAAAATAAAACCAGATATAAGGAATATTTATTTATAAAAATAAAATAAAGAATATTTTTAATTAATTAACCAATAATAATATAACAAAACACCCACCACAGTAGCACACGTTTATATGCCAACTAGCTCTGCAGATGATGATGAATTGAAGAAATCTTTGGCAACAGAAAAGAAATTATTCAGATAGTTAAGAGACACGAAAAGTTAATAGTCATCGGGGACTGGAATTCGATAGTAGGAAAAGCAAGAGCAGGAAAAGTAGTAGATGAATATGGACGGGTGGGGGTAAGGAATGAAAGAGTAAGCCACCTGGTAGAGTTTTGCACAGAGCATAACTTAATTACCGCTGACACTTGGTTTAAGAATCATGAAAGAAGGCTGTGTACGTGGGAGAGACCTGGAGACACCAGAAGGGTTCAGACTGATTATATAATGGTAAGACAGAGATTTCAGAACCTTATTTTAAATTGTAAGGCATTTCCAGGGGCAGATGTGGACTGTTACCACAATTTATTGAGTATGAACTGTCGATTAAAACTGAAGAAATTGCAAAAAGGTAGGAATTTAAGGAGATGGGACCTGGATAAATTGAAAGAACTAGAGGTTGTAGAGAGTTTCAGAAGGAGCTTTAGGGAACGATTGACAAGAACAGGGGAAAGGGATACAGTAGAAGAAGAAAGGGTAGCTTTGAGAGGTGAAATAGTGAAGGCAGTAGAGGATCAATTAGTTAAAAACACGAGGGCTAGTAGAAATCCTTGGGTAACACAAGAAATATTGAATCTAACTGATGAAAGGAGAAATTATAAAAATGCTGTAAATGAAGCAGGCGAAAAGGAATTCAAACCTCTCAAAAATGAGATCGACAGGAATTGCAAAACGGCTAAGCGGGAATAGCTAGAGGACAAATATAAGGGTGTAGAAGTCTATGTCACTAGGGATAAGATACATGCCACCCACAGAAAAATTAAAGAGACCTTTGGAGAAAAGATATCCACCTGTATGAATATCAAGAGCTCAGATGATTAACCAGTCCCAAGCAAAGAAGGGAAAGCCGATCGGTGGAAGGAGTATATAGAGGGTCTATACAATGGGAGGTACTTAAGGGCAATATTATGGAAATGAAAGGGGACGTAGATGGAAATGAGATGGGAGATATGATACTGCACGTGCAGAATTTGACAGAGCACTGAAGGACCTAAGTAGTAACAAGGCTCCGGGAATAAACGACATTGCATTAGTACTACTGATAGCCTTGGGAGAGCCAGCCATGACCAAACTCTTACATCTGATGGGCAAGATGTACGAGACTGGCGAAATATCCTCAGACTTCAAGAAGAATATAATAAATCCAATTCCAAAGAAAGCAGGTGCTGACAGGTGTGAAAATTACCGAACTGTCAGTTTAAGTCACTGTTGCAAAATCCTAACAAAAATTCTTTACAGAGGAATGGAAAAACTGATATAAGCCGACCTCTGGGAAGATCAGGTTGGATTCCGTAGAAATGTAGAAAAAACGCGAGTCGATACTAACCCTACGACTGATCTTAGAAGCTAGGGTAAGGAAAGACAAAACTACGTTCATAGCATTTGTAGACTTAGGGAGAGCTTTTGACAATGTTGACTGGAATACTATCTTTCAAATTCTGATGATGGAAGGGGTAAAATACAGGGAGCGAAAGACTATTTATATGTTGTACAGAAACCAGAAGGCAGTTGCAAGAGTCGAGGGACCGAAAGGGAAGCATTGGTTAAAGGAAACTAAAGAAAAATTTGGACTAGGAATTAAAATCCAGGGAGGAAAAATAAAAACCTTGACGTTTGGCGATGACACTTTAATTCTGTCAGAGACAGCAATGGACTTGGAAGAAAATTTGAACAGAATGGATAAGGCTTGAAAGGAGGCTATAAGATGAACACCAACAAAAGTGAAACGAGGATAATGGAAAGTGTCCGAATTAAATCAGGCGATGCTGAGGGAATTAGATTAGGAAATGACACTTAAAGTAGTAGATGATTTTTGCTATTTGGGAAGCAAAACAACTGAAAGTATTTGTATGAGTTGAGGCCATGTATGGACGTGAAACATGGACGTTAAACAATTTAGACAAGAAGAGAATAGAAGCTTTTGAAATGTGGTGCTACAGAAGAATGCTGAAGATTAGATGGGTAAATCACGTAACTAACGAAAATGCTCTGAATAGAGTGGGGAACAAAAAAATTGTGGTACAACTTGACCAAAGAAAGGGATCCGCTGATAGGACACATTCTGAGACATCAAGGGATCACCAGTTTAGTATTGGGGGTAAAAATCGTAAAGGGAGACCAAGAGATGTATATAGTAAGCAGGCTCAGAAGGGTATAGGTTACAGTAGTTATTGGGAGATGAAGACGCTCGCACAGGAAAGAGCAACTGCTTCAAACCATTCTTCGGTTCTTCGGGCTGAAGACGACGACGACGACGACAACAACAACAACAACAACAACAACAATAACACACAGCTCAGTACTACTAATCTATGTTGAAGGACATGTCGTAATCAAAGTACTAAAGTAAATATCCTGTTCAACTTGTAAACACCTGGTTTTAACCAATTCTCATAATTATCATTTAACTGATGTGATATACCCCACTGACATTACAGGAAACAGCCTATGTTATCCACCGGTAGTTGTTCCGTCTTGAAATCACAGTTTTCCATCGGATATCTATAATTAGTGACAGAAGACTGATGATACATCACAACAATAAAGTCAAGCAAGATGAAAAGTGGAAAGGAAAAAGTTCGGAACATAAAACCAAGCTGATGTTTCGTAAATAGAGCTGTAGTGTGACCTCCAGCATGTGATCAGATGAAAGGGTACGCAGATGCCGACCAAAAACGCTAAGAACTATCCCTCTGACGACGTCTTAAAGTGAAAAAGACGAAACGCGTTTGTGAGAAAACCACAATGCAGCAAGAAAACGCGGTTTTATTTATAAAACAACTATTACTTCCAATGTTTTGGTGAAGAACATCTTTCAAGACCTAAGCTGTCCATCATGAAAACAGGAGTGCGCTCGTCTAACTACATTTCAGTGCGCTTCGGTAATGCGGTGTGTTAAATTAGGTCATTTTTTAATGTATAAAAAGTTGTTCTACAGCTGCCTTAGTTGTTTTGGACCCATTAGATAGCGTGATGGAATCATTTCCCAATAACTTTAAGAGATGTGGATCGAAGGAAACTTGAATTCTTGGTACCATGTGCTGGATTTACGAAATACAGTATGTTTTATCTGTATCGCCACACAGTTCCTTCCGAACTTTTATATTTTTCCACTTGAATCACATGTCACAGCAACAACACTTATTCTCGATTCCTCAATTGCCTTAATGATACTCTGAAGCAAAATATTAGTCATAATAAGCTGGTTGGTTCTACTGCTTACACCACATAAGGATCGTGCAAACCTCAACATTGGAATATGAACCAACTACTATGTCTTCCGACTCGTACAAACATCAACATTTATTTGCGCAAATGCCAAAACTGCTAGGTTGCTAGGCATAGACTTCCATAAGCATAAGATATCTTCGAGAGTACCCTGTATGCATTTAAATTCCTTCGTCCATTTCTGAAGTGTTGCCATACACAGCAAAGTCCTTTTCCGCTTTCAGGAATAAGAATATGCTTTTGGCGACAGTGACCTCAAAGTCAATGCAAGGGCATGTCCTGAAAATTCCACTTCACCCTTCTGCTTTCGTTCAACGGTCATGGTCTTCCCGTCGGTGTAAAACATTTTATCAATACATTTGTATTGCATTGTATTGTATGTTAACCGGGGACCTAGAAACGACGGGGAGGCTCCGTCCCCACCGCAGCCGCAGTGGTCCACAACCCCACGACGACTACCGCAATACACTTCACCCCTCCGTCGCCCCACACCGAACCCAGGGTTATTGTGCGGTTCGGCTCTCGGTGGATCCCCCTCCCAAGGGAACGTCTCACACCAGACTAGTGTAACCTCTATGTTTGCGTGGTAGAGTAATGGTAGTGTACGCTTACGTGGAGAACTTGTTTGCGCAGTGTAACTGTGGCGGAATAAGGGGAACCAGCCCGCATTCACCGAGGCAGATGGAAAAACGCCTAAAAACCATCCACAGACTGGCCGGTTCACCGGACCTCGACACAAATCCGCCTGGCGGATTCGTGCCGGGGACAAGGCGCTCCTTCCCGCCCGGAAAGCTGTGCGTTAGACCGCAGGGCCAACCGGACGGGCTATCAATACATTGCTTCAATTCTGTGTAATTTTTTTTTTTTTTTTTTTTTTGTTTTCGTGGCAGATGTCCTGTTTGTCCGCTTCGATGAAAGAACAGGGCGAAGAGCATTTGTTTTACTTCACAAGGCTACATCGCATTTCTACAGTATTGCTTCTTTCTATGCATTTAGTTTTATTAAATGACAAAGCTCGGCTCTCGCCTCTCAGTTCCTTAATTTCTAAACCTTGCTCACTATTTCACTAAGCTCATGAACGGGATCACTAGCTGTTGTATGGTCAACTATTTCTTTTCTTTTAAACACCTTTTCTAAAGTCTCCAAAGCTCGTTTTTGCAAACTTCTTGCTTCGCAGCGTTGTGTGCGACTCACAAATCTCTAAAGAATGAATTTGCTTTTATTACTCCTGGAGCCGCGCGGTCAGAGGCGCTTTGCCACGGTTCGCGCGGCTCCTCCCGTCGGAGGTTCGACTCCTCCCTCGGTATGGGTGTGTGTGTGTTGTCCTTAGCGTAAGTTAGTTTAAGCTAGATTAGGGAGTGTGTAAGCCTAGAGACCAATGACCTCAGCAATTTGGTCCTATAGGAACTTACCACAAATTTCCTAATTTTACTCCTGGAGTTATTTACTAAGTACGATACAACTACATTAATTTTTCATTATTAATCAAATAAATAATGGACAAAAACGATAAAATATCAGCGAGATAAATCACTGCAATAGTTTATTTCGATAAAATTTAATGATAAAATTTTTCTCAATAGAAAGTATTCTAACTGACGACCTCCAGCAAGTCATATAGAGATCCTTCCAATTGAGCTGCGGACCCGCGCGGGATTAGACGAGCGGTCTCAGGCACTGCAGTCATAGTATGTGCGGCTCGTCCCAGCGGAGGTTCGAGTCCTTCCTCGGGCATGGGTGTGTGTGTTTGTCCTTAGGATAATTTAGGTTAAGTAGTGTGTAAGCTTAGGGACTGATGACCTTAGCAATTAAGTCCCATAAGATTTCACACACACACACACACACACACACACACACTGAGCTGCGGAGCCACTTTGTTTGACACTGTTCTTTTTAACGGCTTAGAGCAGCACGAGAAATGTGTAAGCACAATAGCTCCATCGCAAGTTATACAACATTCTCACACTGAAATAGGTAACACATCTTGAGAATACAAAAAAATATAGGTTACTTCCACGAGAGATGAAGTAGTAGAATCTGGAAGCAAAAAATAATAAACCTGAGCAGCGTAATTTATTTATTTTCTACACATCATAGCGAGTCATTGACTGGCTTAGAGTAATCAAGTACCTCCCGAAAAAAAGCATTTAATTTATGTGAGTTAATTTATTTTAAAGTAATTTTAGAGTTATAATTATTTTCGGTGTTATTTATGCACTGACGTCTTATCCTTCCAGCTGCATCGTTGTTTCTTTACTTTCTTCCTCATGCCAGTTAGGAATGTTTGCGCTGGGGATTTCTGCGGGTAGTAGTAGCATCTTTCTTGAAGGTAACTCTAAAAGTTCGTTTCTCAAATCTAGTTCCTAATCTTCAGGCCGAAAATTAACTGAGGTGCAGTTATCGTATTCGCTTTGTCCGTGTGTTTGCGTAGAACTATCCGTTAACGTTGCAGTTGGTCATCTTTGGGAAAACCATGATAAATAACGTTTGCCGTATTTCGAACAATATTAATGAATTCTGCCACAGCATAATTATAGTGACCGTTGCTCACAATTGACATGGAACGAGTTACTTTCTTTTGGAAGCACACCTTGACTTTCGTGTTCTGCCAAATGCACAGCCACGAGGGTCCTCAAAGTGACATCAAGGCACGCAAAGGCTTCTGGGAATTTTTTGTTCACGAGAGGCCGTAATGGTCTATCTCCTTTTTCTAAACATCTTGGTCACACCACGCACCATTGCTGTATCAGACATTTCGACCGCTTACTTGTTTCCACAAAAGCCCGTTCACTTAAACACACATTTGAAATACACTCACGCTCATAAATTAAAGATAATGCTGATACATGGTGAACCAACGCTCTGGTGGGCGGTTTGCGGGTTTAAATCACCCATGTGGTGCATCTGACCTGCGGTCGTCGCACGATGGCGCTAGCAGCAGTCCACATACGCAGAGGTGTGTTGGTGCTTGTCAGAGTATGGTGCAGCGAGAAAGTGTGCAGACGTTTTCAGACGTGCTAATGGTGACTATGTGTTGAAAATGGCTCGACGAACACATATTGATGACGTTACGAGGGGTAGAATAATAGGGCGACTGGAGGCTGGTCAAACACAGCAGGTCGTAGCACGGGCCCTCCGTGTGCAACAAAGTGTGATCTCAAGATTACGGCAACGATTCCAGCAGACAGGAAAAGTGTCCAGGCGCTACAGTATGGGACGTCCACAGTGTACAACACCACAAGAAGACCGATATCTCACCATCAGTGCCCGCAGACGGCCAGGGAGTACTGCAGGTAGCCTTGCTCGGGACCTTACCGCAGCCACTGGAACAGTTGTCTCCAGACACACAGTCTACAGACGACTGGACAGACATGGTTCATTCGTCCGGAGACCTGCAAGGTGTATTCCACTGACCCCTGGTCACAGGAGAGCCAGTAAAGCCTGGTGTCAAGAACACATTACATGGTAATTGGAACCGTGGTCCCAGGTTATGTTCACGGACGATTCCAGGTATAGTCTGAACAGTGAATCTCGCCAGGTTTTCATTTGGCGTGAACCAGGAACCAGGCACCAACCTCTTAATATCCTTGAAAGGGACCTGTATGGGGGTCGTAGTTTGTTGGTGTGGGGTGGGATTATGATTGGTGCACGTACGTCCGTGCATGTCTTTGACAGAGGAACTATAACAGGTCAGGTGTATCCGGACGTCATTTTGCACTAGTATGTCCGCCTTTTCAGGGGTGCAGTGGGTCCCACCTTCCTCCTGATGGATGATAACGTACGGCCCCACCGAGCCGCCATCGTGGAGGGGTACCTTGAAACAGATCAGGCGAATGGTGTGGCCTGTCTGTCCTCCAGGCCTAAACTCCATCGAGCACGACTGGGATCCCCTCGGTCGACGTATCGCTGCACGTCTTCAAACCCCTACAACACTTGAGCAGTTCCGACAGGCACTGGTGCAAGAATGGGAGGCTATACCCTAGCAGCTGCTCGACGACTTGATTCAGAGTGTGCCAACCCTTTTTGCGGCCTGAGCATGTGTGCATGGTGATCATATCCCATATTGTTGTTGGGGTACATGCGCATAAAACAGTGGCGTTTCGTAGCACATGTGTTTCGGGACGGTTTCCTCAACTTATCGCCAATACCGTGGACTTACAGATCTGTGTCGTGTGTGTTCCCTATGTGCCTATGCTATTAGCGCCAGTTTTGTGTAGTGCCATGTTGTGTGGCGCCACATTCCGCAATTATCTTTAATTTATGAGCATGATGTAGTTTTTCTTAACCACGTCCCATACCCTAGAAACCGGCATGTAGTACCACCTTCAAAAATTATAGCTGATCTTGTATCAGCTCAGAAATTACTGCAGGGATTTTTCACTGATGGATAGAGGGATTCAGAGGAAGGCTTGTGTATATAATTTATTGTTCAAATAAGGGGCAGTCAATAGATTCCCGTCCGAAAGCCTACAGTCCAGAAACGGTACGCCAATCAGGCAAAATCGCCGTGGGTATTGACGCGGTTAGCCCACTGACGCACCACGCTGAAGAAACCAGTTCAGTAAAACATCGTGTCCAGTTGCGTCAAGAAGTCTGTAAGTGCCTGCTGCACATCCTTGTCCGACATGAATCGTCGATCCTTCAAGGCCTTTTTTAATGGACCGAAGGTCTGATAACCGCATGGGGAGAGATCAGGGGTATAGGGCGGGTGCTCCAGTTTCTCTCACTTGGTCGTAATGGATGAGGATGGCCTCCCAGATCGACCGGCGTCTTGGGTCGAACAGCAACTAGCGGAATTTAGTGCACCATTCCACAACGGTGGTTCTCGACAGACATGCTGCTCCATACACACTCTTCGTTCTGCTATGGTTCATCTACCAGTGTTGGTCCTTCGGCAGCCAAGAAAAGAATAACAGAACGTTGGTCCTACTTGGAAGCGTTTAGTAACAACGTCACTATAGTTCACGTTTCAGGATTTAGCGCACGCACATCGGAAAGACACGAATGTCACACCAATCCCTTGCCTACATGTCGGTGCTTATACACTGAGTCGCGCTACGTTGTACGAGGGTTGCCCAGTAAATAATGCCCCATATTTTTTTCTCCGAAATAAAAAATATTAGAAATGTGAAACTTTAGGTGCGAGTTATTTGAAGTTTCCCGCGTGTGTACGCAAAGTTTCAATTTCCTCCGACAGAGAGCGGTGGTGTAGGAATGTTCTAAAATGGCGTCTGCAAGTGACATCCGTCAGAAACAACGTGCAGTGATTGAATTTCTCGTAGCAGAGGAAGAAACCGTGGGCAATATTCATAAACGCTTGTGCAACGTCTACGGAACATCTGCAGTCGATAGGAGTACTGTTGGTCGCTGGGCACAGAGGGTGAAAGCATCAGAGGGCGGTGCTGCGGAGCTCCGAGATTTGCCGCGGTCGGGAAGGCCTCCCACGGCTGTCACGCCTGACATGTTGCAGCGGGCTGATGTTCTCATTCGACGGGATCGACGCATTACGACTCGACAATTGGCACTGGAGTTGTCAGTAAGCAAAGGAAGTGTGGATGTGATTATCAATCAGCTTTGATACTCAAAAGTGTGTGCAAGATGTGTTCCTCGGTGTCTTACTGTCGATCACAAATCCAAAAGAAAAGACATTTCTTTCGATTTGTTGCGACGCTTTCACGTTGACGGGGAGGCCTTTTTGTCACGGATTGTGACAGGTGATGAAACTTGGGTGCATCATTTTGAGCCCGAAACAAAAAGACAATCGATGGAATGGCGTCATGCTTATTCTCCACAGAAGAAAAAATTCAAAACAGGTCCTTCAGCCGGAAAAGTCATGATGACTGTGTTTTGGGATTGCGAGGGCGTAATTCTCATTGATGTGATGCCAAAAGGCAGTACCATTAATTCAGAGGCTTATGTCAAAACATTAGACAAACTTAAGCAGCGCTTCCGGCGCCTTGGGCGTCATGTTAACCCACAGGATGTTTTGATTCAGCATGATAACGCTCGTCCTCACACAAGTTTGAGGACTTGTGAACACATCGCGAAACTGGGTTGGATAGTGTTACCCCATCCACCCTACAGCCCCGATTTGGCTCCTTCAGACTTTCACTTGTTTGGGCCAATGAAGAATTTCATTCGTGGAAGACGTTTTGCCGATGACGAAGAAGTGATTCACGAAGTGACAACCTGGCTCCGTAGGCAGAGTAAAGATTTTTACCGGCAGGGAATACACGCTCTTGTGTCTCGCTGGAAAAAGGCCGTCGAACTTGAAGGAGATTATGTGGAAAAGTAAAGCAAGTAGACAAAACATCAGTCTTTCACATATGTAAATTTGATTGTTGTGGAATAAATACTTCTGGAGAAAAAAAATATGGGGCATTATTTACTGGGCAACCCTCGTATATATATGCTGCAGCAACGCCCTCAAAGGGAAACTTTTTGATCGCCAATTATAGTAATGAGCGTGTAGTAAATGTATTGTTATATGTTCCACATTTAATTCGCATTTGTGGTGATATCTCGTGGCAATAAGCTGGTCAGTTTGAGAGGAGGCAGTATCTGTCGCGAAAAGAAGTAAGTAGCCGCCACAACGAAAGAGAGCATTCATTTCATGTTCCACTAGCAAACAGAGATGACCACGAATCCTTGACAGACCGTGGATTTTTCAGCCTGCCTTTTAACTTAGCATTCACTTCTCAGTGATGTGGAGATTCACCTGGAAACGTGGTTTGAATTCCACGTTAAACTATAGGCCTCCTTTTCCTAGCTGGATAACTGGGATACGATAGGAGCACGCAAGTCGACGAAATGGCGTCCAGTTGGAAGATTTGCTCGAGAGCCATATACAGTTATTTCTAGAAATCTATATATATATCGTATACATGTTGTCCCCCGCCGCGTTTCCCATTCTGTATGTAAAGGCTAATCTCAGCTCAGAAACTGCTGTAGGGATTTTGACACGGTTTTAAGTATTATATTACCAGAATGAAAAACAAAAAACGTGAATATGTCCTGGGCAGAACTATGGATGTAAAAGAAGGGAACTAGCTTTTCGACTTATCTGGGAGCTTCAGAGACGTTTAAATCAGAACATCTTGATATTTTCGAGCTTCTTTACTTCCTAGTATTAGTACCCATGTCATGTAATATAGTGCATCGTGTCAAGTAAAGCAACATGACATATGATGTCATGTCGTATAACATGACACATACCACCAGGCCTCCTTTTCCTAGCTGGATAACTGGGATACGATAGGAGCACGCAAGTCGACGAAATGGCGTCCAGTTGGAAGATTTGCTCGAGAGCCATATACAGTTATTTCTAGAAATCTATATATATCGTATACATGTTGTCCCCCGCCGCGTTTCCCATTCTGCATGTAAAGGCTAATCTCAGCTCAGAAACTGCTGTAGGGATTTTGACACGGTTTTAAGTATTATATTACCAGAATGAAAAACAAAAAACGTGAATATGTCCTGGGCAGAACTATGGATGTAAAAGAAGGGAACTAGCTTTTCGACTTATCTGGGAGCTTCAGAGACGTTTAAATCAGAACATCTTGATATTTTCGAGCTTCTTTACTTCCTAGTATTAGTACCCATGTCATGTAATATAGTGCATCGTGTCAAGTAAAGCAACATGACATATGATGTCATGTCGTATAACATGACACATACCACCATGTCACCCAACATGGCATTTGTTATGTCGTACAATATGATACGTGCCATTTGAGTTTAAGATGCATGCATGCGAACTCCAGGTTACATCCCGTTATAGATGCAGGCCCACTCTATGATATTTCCTGTTGTAGATGCATACCACTCTCTAGAAGCATACAAATTTGTGTCTGTTTGTTCTTATACCCCTCACCATACATATAACAGGAGGTGGGTCTCAGAGGCCACACTGCACTGGGGAAGTATGGTTACTTTGTAAGAAAGCGCGATAGGTCAATATGTTTTGTTTTAAATGTCTTTGAAGCTACCGGGTAAGTCGAAAAGACTCTGTCCAGGACATATTCGCTTTTTTTTATTCTGGTTACCAACTTTTATTCAAAAATGGTTCAAACGGCTCTGAGCACTATGGGACTTAACTTCTGAGGACATCAGTCCCCTAGCACTTAGAACTACTTAAACCTAACTAACCTAAGGTCATCACACACATCTATGCCCGATGCAAGATTCGAACCTGCGACCGTAGCGGTCGCGTGGTTCCAGACTGTAGCGTCTAGAACCGCTCGGCCACTTCGGCCGGCCAACTTTTATTCTACAACAATTTTTGACATTAGATAGCATAGCTTAGAAACCTAAATAGGTTTTTGTCGACTCGGGCGACGACTTACCAGTATAGGTTCTTCTTATTATCTTTCAATGCATGCTGCTCATATCGTAGCAGCGTATAAAGCTTTCACAAAACAGCAGTACAACCATTAACTGGAAAAAAAAACCTCACGTAAAATTCGAATGACGCTAGATTTTTGAAAGCAAGTTTCCAATGTTATCGCAATAATACATTTTTTTATTTATTTGATTCACTTTAAACGGTTATGGTGCAACGAATTTTAAGTGCTACATTTAGCTCGACTTTAAGCCACTGTATCTCAACAACGGATAAAGATTTTAGGATAAAAAAACTCGTTTTAAATTTTCCATTCATCTATCTTCGTGCAAGGTTTGAACTGATTCGTACAAGTTTGAAGTATAGAAGTGGCGCGCTTCAAAGACCCCAGAAAAACGTGTTTCTTGCATTTAAAATGCAAACGAAGCAAAATTTTGTTAAACGGCTAAAACTTATCTTAGACCAAATTGTGATACACAGTTGGAGCTAATGTGAATCATATCTCCCTCCAGTGTGCAGTTATTTGAGGGTGACTATTTTTGCACTTAAAATCCAAACGAGGATGACTGTTTTTGCAACGATGGACATACAAATGATGTCATTAGCTGAGCATTAATTTCAGCCGAATCAAAATCTTTTGCAAAAGGAATTAATCCATTCGCACCATGTGCCTGGGCGCCAACTCCGGTTCATCTTTCAAACCTTGCCTAATATACTGTAACACAGTTACAGTAAGACACATGTTCGAATATTTATACAATTGTCATCTGGTCCGGACAAATCCAAAAACTTTTTACCACGTGTTAATAGCTCAGATAGGAACTGAATACCAAGACGCTCTGCTCCCAAACCGCGATTCTGCGCGTGGCCTTTCCCGACATAGTTGCTAAAGTGCTTACGCGCTATAATGGTGGACTGCCTTATGTTGAAGTTTTGTGTACATAATTTTTCACCACTACGCCAGGCAAGTCGCACGGTCGTAGATACTTAACGCTACGCGTGCAAAGCCGGTGCGCGTCGCTAGTTGTATAAAGCATTCGTGTTTGTCGCCTCAGATTGAAAGCCTTGCACATGACGGTCTAACTACCCCAGATGGACTGCCACGATCAATAACTCCACACGATCATTTCACTTCTTGAACTTCTTGCTGCATATAAAGACGTAACTTGGTGGTGTTTGCGCCGCAATAGAAGATACGGAAGTCTTGCTATTTATTTTTAGCACACCTCTCTGGTGCCTATGCGAAACTTTCAACATCAACGAACGTTATATCACTGCAATTGCCTTTTCAACAAAAGTATTATGTACAACTAAAAAAGATATCTGGTTTAATGTCTAGGGCGATACGAGAGTTGATAGGATTTCACACGCGGCAGAATTACATGGCATTCGCTTCGATATCTTGAACCATGTGTGAAATAAAATACTTGTTAGTGCTAAGCGACTCACCCAATGAATGTTGAGTTGTATACTTTGTATAAAAGTAATTCTCATTAGTTTCTTCTTTTTTTTTTTCTACGGGCGAGTCTGATGTTGACTTAAGCCGAAAGTCGTTAAGCTGTGTGGTCTATGAAAATAAAAAGCGATCAACTAGGAACATTACATTAGTTAGTGGTATTATGATAGCGGACACGTACTGTAATACCATTTATTGGCAAACGCCTTTACCTTATCTATATAGTCTGGATCACTAAATTATTTTGCAACAGAGTATTCAATCCTGGCTGATTATTTTAATTTATGAGTTGTAAAACCGTTGATGGCGATGGCGCATAACACACACACACACACACACACACACACACACACACACACACACACACATACACTTTGTTAAAGGAAATAGCTGTCCCTCTTCCGTAACACATGACCTTCGGGGAACTGGTTAGGTTTTTATCTTTTTCTTCGTTCGCTAATGACAGTACACATCTGAAATGTCGGCGAAGCACTGAAACACTCCAGCTGTCTTACGCAAACGCATATGAATATCAGCGTTGTCTTAGTTATTGCTGTAACAATTCAGTATACACTTTTGTTACAAACTGACTTCAACAAAAGGTGCTTCTAAGTCTAGCCTAATTGCGACAAAAATCTCAGTCATACAGGGAAATTAGTGACAAAACTATCAAACAAGCAACGCAATGCTCAGTCAGTAAATCATCGTAGTAACACAGCTTTGATTTTATTGGGACGTACGAATCGGGCTTACGTGGTAGGCTCATCGATGAAAATGACGGACGGGTTGTTGACGAGCTCCTGGGCGATGCTGAACCTCTTGCGCTCTCCACCAGACAGCTTGTCGGTGAAGGTGCTGCTGCAATGAGACAGCCCCAGGGCGGCCAGCACCTCATCCACCTGTGGCAACAGAAAATAAGTCTTCACCGCCGGTTACAGACAGCACGTTTTTGAGGACACATATTTAAAAAATTATTCATTTTATCGCTATTTTACCAGCTTCTTCCTTTTCTTGAGTATTTGTCGCGCATCGGCGGTAGTTAGTATAGTTGTAAGACGTGTATATTTCTATTGTCTATTGTCAAACCACAATTTATGAAAGACGTTTATATTTTATTAATAGGATTAAGTAGGAATAATTAATATTTGCGATGTTGGAAATAACTGTGGTAGCAGGGATTGTCTGCACCAGAAAGCATTGTTGGCAAGAGAGACCGCACATTGATATAATTTTAAAAAGGGCGGGAGAGACAGCGTATGGATACATTTTAAGAAAAGAGCGAGAAAGACCACGCATTGATACATTTTGTAATGGCAGCAGGGATTGTCTGCCCCAGAAAGCATTGTTGGCAGGAGAGACCGCACTTTAGCGTTCGTAGGAAGTCAGTAGTAAGAGAGAAGTGAAGCGAGTCGGTAGCAAGTCTGAAGCGAGAGGAGCGGTATGCCTGCCAGCCACTAGCTATGATTTATAAGAGATTATAAACGGATGTACAGAGACATCAGCTAACTATTATCATAAGAGGAACTAATATTATTGAATTATTTTTTTGAGGAACTCAAGACTACTGAAGGTATGTTTGCGCAATGCTACTTGTAAGATTATTGTAAAAAGTAAGTCCCATTTGAACGTTTGTAAAATCATTTCATTCAGAATATAATTAATTTTTGGCAGCAGTATTGCATTTTTGATTATAATCCATCCCAAAAACCATCAACATAAAACTTTGCAAAATTTTATTGTTGTCAAGAAAAAGTTTAACTATGAATTACGTAACTTCAATCAAATTAATTAAAGAATAACGTCAGCTGTGCTATTAAAGAATAACCTCAGTTTTGGCAATAAATACAGCCACTTATTATGACAGCCCACCAGCAGGTAATAGAGTACAGTAAGACAGAGTAAGTATATTCATGTCGCAGTTCGATGTAGCAGTCAGATGGCGATCCAGTAACAGCAAAAAAGGTAAGGAGCAGTTTTGGGTTATTGTGGGTAACGACTGAGGGCCACAACGACGACACATTCTATGTTTCGTCTAAATAATTAGCAAATCACTTTTAATAATCAGCATTTAAATTTGTATGCGAACATTGAGAAAGAGAATAAATTTCAAAGGGAAGATTTCATTTGTTATTATTAAGCAAGAGATAGAAATCCTAAGGGAAGGTTTCATAGGTTATTGTAAAAGGGAAGGTTGCGTGACAAAAGAGATATAGAGTAGACGGGAAGGTTTCATAGATGAGTAACAGATTTAGCACGATTAAATTGAGGGATGGCCCTTTGTCCTCGTGTCGCCACCCCATTACCTCCATCTATGGTCATCAGTCCCCTAGAACTACTTAAACCTAACGAACCTAAGGACATCACACAACACCCAGTCATCACGAGGCACAGAAAATCCCTGACCCCGCCGGGAATCGAAACCGGGAACCCGGGCTCAGGGAGCGAGAACGCTACCGCACAACCACGAGTTGCGGACACGAAATACGTGTACCCAGCGTGTAGTGTTATTTACGTGACAGTCACCGAAAGTTTTCTAAATGTTTGCGTATCGTGTAAATGAAGCGGTACTAGTGGGATGTGAGATGTAGGGAAACTGCCTTGTAACTAATTGCAGTAAGGCGAGCACACCGAGTCTCGTTGTTAATCCGCCAGGCTGATTCGACCCGGTGCCGGCGCTTCTCCCCGTCCCGAAAGCGGCGCTTTAACGGGCAGGGCTATCCGGTCAGATTAATTCCAACAACTTGTTCGCATTAAACTGTAATAAGCACTCAGGACAAAATAATAGTTACGCCCTGAGGACATGTACATGTAAACACATTCTCCACAACCCAATGTATGATGAATGGCAGAGGGTACCACGCACCACTATTACTGACTTCATTTCATGTTCCACTAGCAAACAGAGCGAGAGAAAAGCCACTATCTAAAAGTCTCTGTGAGAGCCTTAGATTTTCGCATCTTCGTGCTCCTTCCGTGACATATACGTTGGCTATAGAAGAATCGTTCTGCAGTCTGCCTCAAATTCCTGTTCTTTAAATTTCTGCAGCAGTGATTCGCGAAAAGAGCGTCGTCTTCCCTCCTGGGATTCCTATTTCCTTCTCCGTGATAATTGCGAGCAGATCAAACGAACCGATAACAAATCTAGCAGCACGACTGTGAATTGTTTCGATGTCTTCCAATAATCCGACCTGGTGGGGATCCCAAACACTCCAGAATGGGTCGCACTAGCGCCCTATTCGCCGTCTCCTTTACATATAAACTACTCATTCCCAAAATTCTCCCAATAAAATGAGGTCAAGCATTCACCTTACATGCTACCGTCCTTACGTTCTCATTATGTTTCATATCGCTTTGCAACGTTACGAATAGGTATTTAATTGACGTGACTGTGTCAAGCAAGCCCCTACTAATGCTGTATTCGAACGTTACGTGATAGTTTTTCCTAATCATCTGCCTTAACTTATATTTTTCTACATTTGGAGCAAGCTGCCATTCATCGCACCAACTAGAATGTCTACAGGCATCTTGTATATTTCTACAGTCACTCAAGGACGACACCTCCTCGTGCACCAAAGTGTTATCAGCAAACAGTCACAGGCTCTGAGCACTATGGGAATTAACATCTGAGGTCTTCAGTCCCCTAGAACTTAGAACTACTTAAACTAACTAACCTAAGGACATCGCACACATCCATGCCCGAGGCAGGATTCGAACCTGCGACCGTAGCGGTCGCACAGTTCCAGACTGGAGCACCTAGAACCGCTCGGCCAAGAGAACAAGAGTGGTCCTGTCACACTTCCCTGGGGCACTGCTGACAATACCCATGTCTCTGATGAACATTCACCGTTGAGGACGATGTACTGGTTTCTATTACTTAAAAAGGCTTCCAAGTCAAATGTGTGGGAACCTAAACCGTATGCACGGACCTTCGACAAATGGTCTTCAGTGGGGCGCCGATCAATCGCATACACTTCGATGTTGATCGAACCTGCCGGCATCAGATCTACAGTGCGCTCGTGAATTTCTTCGATGTCGTCCTTTAATCTGAAACATTCGAGCAGTAATCAAGAGTAGATCGTAGTAGTTTTCTATACGCGACCACATTTAGATATGAACCACACTTTTCCCGATCCCCTTTACCCTCGGGAAAGATTCCCGGTAGTCACGCTAATACGAGGGTTGGAACTTAAATAGTGGCAACTACTTTTTCACACCGAGCGAGGTGGCGCAGTGGTTAGCACACTGGACTCGCATTCGGGAGGACGACGGTTCAATCCCGTCTCCGGCCATCCTGATTTAGGTTTTCCGTGATTTTCCTAAATCGTTTCAGGCAAATGCCGGGATGGCCCCTTTGAAAGGGCACGGCCGATTTCCTTCCCAATCCTTCCCTAACCCGAGCTTGCGCTCCGTCTCTAATGACCTCGTTGTCGACGGGACGTTAAACACTACCCACCACCACCACTTTTTCACAACCGATACAAAAGAATTACATGTTTTCACCTGTTACTGGCCTTCAAAGTAGTCACCAGCGTTGTGCAGAACCCGTTGCGAGCGATATGGAAGGCGTAGTATACCGTTAGCAGTGCCTGTTCTGTCGATGGTGCGACTGGAGCGATCTACTGCCTGTTGAATCTCTGAAACAGTTATGAAGCGAATGCCACGAAGTGGTTCCTTCATCTTCGGAATCAGATCAAAGTCACAAGGATTTAAGTCTGGGGAATATGGTGGATGATGCAGTACTTCCCAGTCACATCGACCGAACAGAGCAGCCACAGCTTGCGCTGTATGCGCCCGCGAATTGTCGTTCAAAATGATGGGTGGCTTGCGCAGAAAGCGTCGCTGCTTCTTTCGCGAAGTTTTTTCTTGGAGCATCATCTGCGACCAGCTTTGCGAAAGATGCGGCGACACTTTCTGCGCAACCCACCCATCATTTTGCACGACAATGCGCGGGCGTATACAGCGCAAGCTGTGGCTGCTCTGTTCGGTCGATGGGACTGGGAAGTACTGCACCATCCATCATACTCCCCGGACTTAAGTCCTTGTGAATTTGATTTGATTCCGAAGATGAAGGAACCACTTCGTGGCATTCGCTTCAGAACTCTTCAAGAGATTAGAGAGGCAGTAGACCACTCCATTCGCACCATCAACAGAACAGGCTCTGCTAACGATATACTAAGCCTTCCACATCGCTGGCACCTGGTTCTACACATCGCTGTTGATTACTTTGAAGGCCAGTAACAGGTGCAAACATGTAATTCTTTTGTATCGGTTGTGAAAAAGTAGTTGCCACTATTTAAGTTCCAACCCTCGTATTTATCACACGGCCCCTAGCCTCGATAACTACCTCAATTCAGCGAAGAATAGTATCCAGACATTTTCGCGTACATCATAGGAAAAAATGGCTCTGAGCACTATGGGACTTAACATCTGAGGTATTCACTCCCCTAGAACTTAGAACTACTTGAACCTAACCAACCTAAGGACATCACACACATCCATGCCCAAGGCAGGATTCGAACCTGCGACCGTAGCGCATCATATGAAGTTAAAGCGTTGATTGGTAACAACATCCTATGAGACGACTAAATTACGCCGGCGTGGACTGCTACGTTTCACCTGATGTCCCAAATAGTCCCAGACATCTTGCGTGGTTTTATGATGGGATAGTTTATAGGAGCAATCGAGTTGCAGCGATGTGCCTTAGTGTTTGTCGAACCAGAAACATAATCGTGCAGCCCTGTCAACACGGCTATTGTAATAATGGAAGACGAGAGTGTTTACAACGTATTCGTCTTGAAAACGTAAAAGGAAGTACAACATTTGCTCACCGGGGATGTTGAAATAAATATCCTGGTTCATGTTCACGGCAACCTGTATGTTTGGGCCCAAGTCCTGATACGAAAAGCACCAACAAATATTACAGAGCCACCGCCAGCATGAACTATACCCTCCACACATTGAGCGCTAAACGCCTCAGTGCGTCATCAGTGTACTCCTCGCCTTGTATCATTAGAACATACGCAAAATCGCGACTCGTCGGACCATATTACAGGCATCCAATCAACTACTGTCCAGTGTTTGTGTTGTGTGGTCCTCTGAAGATGTTTAGCTTCATACGCCGCTGGGCGTAATTGCCTTTGGCGGGGTCCGGGATTTCAAATGTGCATTGTGTGCAATGCCCTTCGCAGTGTCCGAAAACTAATTTAGATCGACATGTGTTCACTGACGGTATCAATTCCTGTCGGGTTTGAAAGCCATTGTCATTGACAAAGCGGTACACTCATCTTCAACTGCTGTCGGTTAGGCACTTTTCGCGACCAATTTTCTTACAGTGTTACATAGAAGCCTGCGATACAGTATTCCTTGTAAACATGGTGGGCAGTCCGCCTTCTTTCGCAACAGATCAGGCAACTTAATTCGTGATGCGTCCCTAGGACATCCAAACACGATACGCTATGTGATCAAAAGTATCCGGACACCTGACTGAAAATGACTTACAAGTTCCTGGTACCCTCCATGGGTAATGCTGGAATTCGGAATGGTGTTGGCCCATTCTTAGCCTTGATGACTCCTTCCACTCTCGCAAGCACACGTTCAGTCTCGTGCTGGAAGGTTTCTGGGGAATGGGAGCACATTCTTCACGGAGTGCTGCATTGAGGAGAGGTATCGGTGTCAGTCGGTGATGCCTGGCACGAAGTCGGCGTTCTAAAACATCCCAAAGGTATTTTATAGGGCTCAGGTCAGGACTCTGTGCAGACCAGTCCATTACAGGGACCAGTCCATTACAGGGATGTTATTGTCGTGTAACCACTCCGCCACAGACCGTGCATTATGAACAGGTGCTCGACCGTGTTGAAAGATGCAATCGCCATCCCCGAATTGCTCTTCGACAGTGGGAAGCAAGATGATGCTTAAAACATCAATGTAGGCCTGTGCTGCGATAGTGCGACGCAAACCAATAAGGGGTGCAAGCCCCACGGTGAAAACACGACCACACCATAACATTACCGCCTCCGAATTTTACTGTTGGCATTACACACACTGACAGATGACGTTCAGTGGGCATTCGCCATACCCACACCCTGCCATCGGATCGTCAGATTGTGTACCGTGATCCGTCACTTCCCACAACGTTTTTCCACTGTTCAGTCTCCCAATGTTTGCACCCCTTACACCAAGCGTTATGCGTGGCACATGAGCAGCCGTTCGACCATGAAATCCAAGATTTCTCACCTCCCACCTATCATAGTACTTTCAGTGGATCCTGATGCAGTTTGGAATTCCTGTGTGATGGTCTGGATAGATGTCTGCCTATTACACATTACGACCCTCTTCAACTGTCGGTGGTCTCTGTCAGTCAACAGATGTGGTCAGTCTGTACACTTTTGTGCTGTACGTGTCCCTCCACGTTTGCACTTCACTATCGCATCGGAAACAGTGGACTTAGGGATGTTTAGGAGTGTGTAAATCTCACGTACAGACGTATGACATAAGTGACACGCAATCACCTGACCACGTTCGAAGTCCGTGAGTTCCTCGGAGGTCCCCATTCTGCACTCTCACGATGTCTAATGACTATTGAGGTCGCTGGTATGGAGTGCCTGGAAGTATGTGGCAGCAAAATGCACCTAATATGAAAAACGTACGTTTTGATGGGTGTCCGGATACTTTTGATCACATAGTGTATAGCCTTCAGCCGTTTGCGCTTCGCAGTTGAAAGCTGTCAAAAGTGCTGTCAGGTGTCAGCGATTTCCTTAAGTTGACTGAATTTAGTACAAAAGGATGGATTTATCAAAATTTCACATATGATGCGCCAGTGTTTCACGCATCTCAGTGTTTATGATTTTCTATCTCCTGAACTAAAAGCCATACAATGATATAATTTTGTCAGTACGTTTAGCGGCAAATGTAGATACTGTCTGCAAAATGTATTGCGAACAGAGTTAGTACCAAAGAAATAATAAATAAGCAATGCGGCAATTTTTCACGCATCTCAGTGTTTATGGCGTCATATCTCTTAACTATTGTGTTACCACGATATAATGTTGTAGGTGCATTTAGAGGCATATGTGGAGACTGTCTGAGAAATGCGTTGTAAACAGAGTTAGTAGCGAAGAAGTAATAAATTTAAGAGTCTTGCGTGATGCAGTAGTTCTCCAAGAACCTAATTATTTATGACGTCATATCTCCTGAATTACAATACGTAGGAGGTTCTTACCCCCGCTACGAATGTTGTCTATAGTCAGCGATATGTATATCAAGTTTGGTTGAAACGGTCCCAGTGATTTAGGAGGAGATGTGGAACGTATACACCTACATACACACATGCATACATCCTTTTCTATAATACGCATCGATTCTGCTTATGCATTTAACGTTTCGCTGACAACGATATCGTGAAAGATGAAACATGGTGTCGACTTCAGCGCGCGTCTGACGACGACCTTGGCTTTACCTGGAATCTATACTTAGAGGAAACTCGTGGAGCAACGTAACCCAGACCGCGGCATCGGCATTCTAAGAATGGCAAGCACCAAAATTAGCATCCCAAGGTAAGTTTGTGCTTTAGAATTCTGTCTTTAGAGTCACAGCCTCAGAAGAAGGTTTTCTCGCCTCTCAGGCGTTACAGTTTCTCGTCTGTTCTACATCATCGTTAGATAATGTTAATGGCCTGCTAACGACTACCATTACGCGGTCAGGGTAAATGTCTCGCAGCCAACTGGAAACTGTTATGACCAACAGTTATTTCAAGGAACTTCCCATTCGCTTCCCTGGAGCTACAAAGCGAATGCCGTGAAGTTTTGGCCGTAAAATTTCACCATGCGCTTTGTGTGGCCGGTATCGGTAGGTAGTGAGCGCCAGAGTACAATAGTTAAGACAATGGACATGAATTCAAATCCGAGTCTGGCTCTCCTGATTTAGATGTTTCTGTGGTTTCCTTAAATCACCTGAATATCAGGATGGTTTAAACGAGAACACCACATGCAACAAACCACATCTTAGAAGGAGTATGATACGTATCTCCGTCAAACTTTTAGCAGACTTAAAAAGGACGTAGCTCTTCAGTTAACTGAGTAGTACAGTAACTAGGTATTTTTCACTGTTCTGTGATGTATACTACACTGTCGGATGAACGTGATGAAGTGATTTGAAATAATGTGTTACAGAATTAGTTTTTTACGGAGCGATGTATTAGACTTCTCACAGAGCTTTTCGTGCAGTTTTGTTGATGTAGTAGACAGTTAACTTTACAGATTTATGAATACTTCACATCTGTCAGTTAAAGAAAACTGCGACACGTGATTTTAATACAGTCTGTTAACGCATTCCGTTGTCGCATTTAACAACACAAAGTGGACAAAAGGTGACAGGAAGCCTGTGTGTGGCCGTGATTTTGCCTCTTCTTTCCGACGGATGCAAGACGTCGAGTGTCCCGATAGTCCAATGAGGTGTCCAATCCACAGGGTGTGGAAGGTGTATTTCAGACCGAAAGTGATTTCCTGATACTTTGAGAGTGTTTCACCTACCATGACTTGCGCCTACCCACCGAGATTATCGTTGGCGTGGAATAGCGACGTTGGTTTTCGCTAAATCAACCGGATTTCGGTTATACTGTGTTTTTCGTCTAGAGTTCCATCTGATTTCTAAAACTGCTCAAAATAACCGTGTAAGGTGGCAGACTTTGCACCTTACATGATGCTACATCAGTACTAATACACCGAATACACAGAGATAGCCATTAAAAAAAAAAGAGATTATTGGCCCACCGGTAGGAAAGAATGGACACAGAAAAGGTAGTTGTGTGTGTCATGTCAAACTAACGAGATGGCCGCAGAGGCTGGAACACCGCCGGAACCCTTCGTCGGCTGGCACTTCAGAGGCTTGGCCATCACAACAAGAAGTGAGAAGGAGCTATATGCGAAAGAGAGAAAGACGATTTTGCGCCGCAGTGGAAAATTTGCGGAAGACTGCGACGGGATTGGCGCAGAGCGCGTACAGATACATATAAAAGTTTGGCGGCCACAGTAACCGCGGGAGAATTCTGTGTCGTGATTGGCTACCAATGCGCACGGATGCATGCGACGAAGAGCGGCCTAGTTTGCAAAAATCTGATAGGACTCTGGGGTCGGGACTGGACCGGAGCAGTCGCGGTGTCTGGCTGCCCAGATTGGAGAGCGTGGAGAGAAATAGGTTGGAGGAATTACCGGCATTGAGTCCAGTGGCTACTCTCCAAGTCTGAATAGTGTAGACACGACTCCACACACGTAGCATTATCTGTACCTCTCAGAAGAGAAACAGATTTGTACTAACTTGTGGTGTTCATATGCAATCTGAAGTGTACCAATGCTGCCGCGCACTTGAGTCGACCAACTACTTTTGGCATGTATGCAAGTAGCTTGAGTATTGACTCGTGACGGACTCCGCAACTGAACACTTACGTACAGGAGTTTACGGACGCAAATCACGTCCACGTTTGAGATTAAAGCCAAGCTCGCTCACGGGTAAGACGGCATTGCGACGTTGGCTGGGCCGACCGTCGTAATCATCACGGAGAATTACGGTGATATTAGCAATCATCAGCCAAAGTAGGGCACTGTAATTCTAAATGAGTTCGGAGTCCACTAGCTCTTTGACGGGCGCTCTCTGAGTCTGTGTCCGTTCAGGCAGAACTTCACTAGAGCCGCTTGCGGGTTCAGTATTGCCTTGAGGAGTTAGGAAAAGAGGATACATTGTGCCAGTGATAGGCTAGTTAGGTTAGCGAGTGTATTGGATTGGCCGGCCGGAGTGGCCGAGTGGTTCTAGGCACTACAGTCTGGAACCGCGCGCAGGTTCGAATCCTGCCTCGGGCATCGATATGTGTGTGATGTCCTTAGGTTAGTTACGTTTAAGTAGTTCTAAGTTCTAGGGGACTGATGACCTCAGCAGTTAAGTCCCGTGGTGCTCAGAGCCATTTGAAGCCATTTTGTATTGGATTGTCATGTTAGGCTGGAAATATTGCTCATCCTGTTTTCTGAATAAATCTTAATTTGGTGCCATATGCTAATCACCGCATTATTGATTTCGTAGCTAGCAATCACCATATTTTTGTTTAATAATAAGAGTGTAATGATAATTTCGATGCAAACAATACTGCGGGCATAACCGCGCGTCTAAACAGAGCCAATTACGTCAGGTAGCAACTCAAGGTTGACTAAGACTACCAGTAGATATTTTTAAATATATCGATAATTTTACAATAAAACCTCCCGTACGTTGCAACCGTTTCTTCAAATTGCCGATCTTCGGTTTTCTATTGCTATTATAGATATCGAACAAAGACTGAAAAACTTTAAGACACCATCAAAGTTTCGCATTACGCGTTTCAAGATATACAGAATGTCACCAAACGATACCGACAAACTTTGAGGGCCTGCAGAGGGTATGTTGAGGAACAAATTGGGTATAGAACCGGTGTCCGCAAACCTCATCTAACGACGCTGCAGTACGTCGAACCTTTAGTCACCAGTGCCTAACCCTAGGCCATCCTTTCGGCAACAGACGTGACTTTGTACGCTGACAGGCCGTGAGCGAGATCTCTCGCAATGACGTTTGTTATTCTGTGATCGCGACTGATTGCCACGATCACCAGTGGCTATGAATGCGACGCTCTGCTGCCTTGGTGGATGACGGTTTCGGACACGGATTTACATCCACAGTTTACTTTTCTTCTGTATAACTAAAACATTGGATATTTTGAAGGATTCCAGGAGAAAAACTGCGGATGGACACCTGTGTCCAAAATTGTCATCCAACAAGGCAACAGAACACTGCATTCATGAAGTAACTAGCTTTTGGTTCCTTATTTTATCAGTTCAGCTGATTTTTAACATTCTTCTCTTGCGTCACATCTCGATCGCTTCGATTCTCTTCTGTTCGGTATTCCCTCTGTCCCGCCCGCTGTGCTCCAAACGTACATTCTCAGAAATTTCTTCCTCAAATTAAGGCCAATGTGCGATACCAGTAGACTTCTCTAGGCCAGGAAAGTCCTCTTCGCTAGTGCTAGTAAACTTTTTATGTCTTCCTTGCTTCGTCCGTTACGGGCTATTTTTCTGCCAAGGTAACAGAATTTAATTAACTTTATCTACTTCATGACCACCAATTTTGATGTTAAGTTTCTCGCTATTCTCGTCTCTCCTACTTGTCATTACTTTTCTCGTTTTCTGGTTTATCCCCCATCCATATTCTGTACTCTGTAGGCTGTTCATTCCATTCAGCAGCTCCTGTAATTGTTTTGCACTATCACTGAGGATAGGAATGTTATCAGTGAATCTTATCATTGATATCCTTTCATCCTGAACTTTAATCCTAGTCTTGAACCTTTCTTTTATCTGTAATTGTTTCCTCGATGTGTAGGTTGAGCAGTAGGGGTCAAAAGACTGCATCACCTTTATTCTTGGCGTTCCGATCTTACCGTTCCCTCTTGGTTCTTGTACATACTTACACCAGAAAGAAAAATGCTTCTATCATAGCAAGAAAAGGCGGATATGTACTGGGAAGAGATAGGGATTAAAAGAAGTGCACTAGCTTTCCGATTTGCCTCGCAGATTCAAAGAAATTTAAATCCAAACATCTTGACATAATCGCGCCTTTTTACTTGTTGGTATTAATACCTATATCATGTAATAAAATGCTTGATGTCGTGTCGTATAAAATAACACATGTCGTCCAACGTGGAATTTGTCGTGTCGTGCAATATGGTGCAACGTATCAAACATTAGGATGCATGCATCCACGCTTGCTATTATAGATGCATCCCCACTTTCGCATACCTCCTACTGTAGATGCATCTCACTCTCCATACGCAGACACATTTGTGTCCATTTGTTCTTTCACCCCTCAGCATACATTTAACAGGTCACCATACATGTAAAAGGCTTTGTTTTTGGGGGAGAAATAGTCCCCTAGGGGAAAAATACCATCCTCCCACTAAGAAATCAAGAAATTGCTTTAGCGTCCTCTAGGAACAAATTCATCCTCAGAAATTTTATCCCCCTAGAAAAACGTTTTTTAGTCATTACGTATTCTCTTCAGCCGTAAGATTTTCTATGGCTGGCGAATGTTACGGGTTTTGGGCACCGGATCAGGAACTGTAGCATATAAATTGCGACATGCAGGTGTGCCAACACGTCGCAGCTAAGAGTACTCACTGTGCTGGGGATACAGGATTAACTTGTAAAAAAGCGCCATTAGGTCAAGATGTTTCGATTTAGATGTCCTTGAACATACCAGATAAGTCGAAAAGCTAGTACCCTTTTTTTACGTCCCTCACTCTGCTCAGGACATATTCTTCGCCTCTGTTTGTGCTATGATAGGTGCAATTTTCATTCTGGGTCCCAAGTTTTACCCTACAATAATCCTGACATTTTTGTAACCGACTAGATTTTTCTTGACTCGGGAAACGATTGATCCGGTTTAATCTCTGGTAATTCATCGAAGATAATGAGACAACAGCTGAACATGAAATACTTTAATAATGATAACTGAAACCAACAGTGGTATTGTAATCCAACGTCGGAAGTAGTACAACTTATTCAGCATATTACGCCAGCATGTGCAACCAAAAAGATCAAGTGCATCACGTTTCACAGGATTAGTGGATAAAAAATTTCGTATTGATTTTATCCAATTGGTTACCTACGTGCAAAGTCTGAACCGATTCGGACAAGTTAAAAGAATAGAAACACCCAGAAACATGTGTTTTTTACACGTTTTTCTATGTAAATTGCGAATGGTCCACATACAGATGGTGTCAATAGCTGAGCATGAACCACAATTGAAATCTTTTGCGAAAGGAATTAATCGATTCGCACAATTTGCCTGACGCCAGCTCCTGTCTGTCGTTCAAACTATGCTTAATATACTGTAACAACGCTACAGTAAGACAGATGTTCGAATGGCTATGAAAATGGCCGCTAATCCCGGCTAAACCAAAAAAATTTTACTCCATGTTCCTAGTTCAAGTAGCAACCGAGCTCTTCCCCCCCCCTCCCCCCCTCCCCCCCCCTCCTAACACTACTCACCTGTCTGCCCCTTCCCAAACCACGAGTGCACGACCTTTCCAGACATATTTTTACAACGCTTCCGCTCTGTTACAATTACCCTTATTTCTCTATGGCTTACTACAATTTTTCTCAGCATTTAAAACGTCTTGCACCATTTTACACTGTCGAACTCTTTTTTATAGATCGATAAATGATATGAGCGCGTCTTCATTTTCCTTCAGTCTTTCTTCCATTATCAAGCGGAACGTGAGAACTGCCTCTCTGGCGCCTTTACCTCGGTATTATATCAACCAGTAATAACGAGTATAACTGACGATTAGGTTGAACTGTTTGGCGGTCACAGAGTTTAATTAATAAGGACGATCAGACTACATCTCTAACGGTGGACCATGTCCCGTGGGTCTCCAGCAAGATCCTTCTTGTGGACAAAATGAATCTGTCGCCTAATTCCATCATGTACCACTCGAAGTCACACATTGCTCTCATCCTTTCATTGAAACTGAATGCTAGATAGCCTACCCCTCTGTGGATTCTGGTTTTGTATGTAATAAACTCACACACCAAAGTGATTCAATAAAAAAAATTGTTTTATACAGTACATAGTCATCTGATCCTTATTGTTCAGTGAAATTACTAATATGTGAAATTCTTAAATTATCCGCAGAAATGGATGCAGGAAGGAAGGAAGGAAAATTAGAGTTAGACATTCCATCGACGAAGTGGTCAATAGGGCCTGATCACGAACTCGGATTGGAAAAGTGTGGGGAAGGAATATGGCTCTGTCTTTTTCCAAGAAACCAATCCTGCATTCACCATCATCGACTAGGAACACCGCAGATCGTTGTAAAAGCAGAACGCGATTTTTGTCTTGGTAAGCACAGAAACGTTGCAGGGACCTACCCGAGGGGTAAAACATGTTTCAAGCGAGACAATTCTGGCCGTAGAAAATGTTTCCCCCCGTCTCTTTAAAGAGTAGCACAGTGTGTTATGACGATGTCATCGGCATGACGTTTAGATGAGTAGGAATTTTCACGAACGAATAAGCTGCCAAAGTAAATCAGGAGGAAACGGAACTGAAAATGTGAAACACACAAACGCCTGTGACGATACAGATTGACAAGGAAGAGGCTTTAAAGAACTTTTTTAAAAAATTTAATAACCTTCTTTACTTTCAGTTCCATAGTCACTATGAACTAGTTAAAAGCTTTGCCCCACTGGAGATGCAACTTTTTGACAAAAATCGAAATTTGTTTATCGCTACTCTACTGCAAGAACCGTAGTCAAATGATACTTCAAATCATGAGAAAGATACATTGACTGCATACTGAGACAAACCAACATGCACTTTCTCATGTCAAACACATTACTGCATCGCAGCGTGGAAACAAATTTCCCTATCATACTGGTATGCGAACACACATTTTTCATGCACGGGTATCAGTAAGCTCTAGTCAGCTTTCTTTCTTTCCTATATACTGATATGTAAAGAGACTCTTCGCATTTCATGTAATCTTTGAACTTTACTTTCCGACAGAGTGTAATGTGTAAGCGTGTGCATATATGTGGCAGGGAAAGGTGGCTGTGGGCATCACAAGAGTGTGACACCCATGTAATCTGGCACTATCGATACGAGCTGGAAACATGTGCGGTGACCTGTTTCTCAGGACTGTCATGGTTTATATAATTGTATCCAGTTTTGTATTGTCTGGAGCTTCCTATCATGTAAATAATGTGTGAAGTACTCGATGAGCTATCTTTTGTAAGAACTAAATTCGATTAGACTTCTAGTAGCTTTCTGTTTTATCACAGAAACAGTTAACCGAAAGTCAAAGAAACTAGTGGAACATATTTCGCCTTTTGTAATATGACGAAAGACCAGGCCTCTGACGCTTACGTTCTCGGATGAGGGTATGACGTCTATCGTCTTATCGTCTGCGAGCAGTCGTCCACATTCCAGAGATGCTAACGACGGTAACAGGTGAACCTCTGATGGTTCTCACTGTTCCAGTGAACTTCGTTGTCCTCAGATAACAAAGTGTCCTTTTTGCAATCCGCTACAGTATGTTTCCAAATTCTCTGTACTCGGAATCTATGGTATGACTTCTCCTATTACATCATTTTAAATATTGTTGACGAAGTCACTTATGACTTTCACTTAACTTTTCGGTCAAACCTGCACACATAGGTATAGATGTCAAACAACTAATAAACAACAAATTTATTGATGCGGATATTTTCCGTAGCAAGCATATAAATATTCTTTTTATAAATTAAACGCAAAAGAAAATCCCACAAAACTGGAAGAAAGCGAAAGTAGGCCTAATATTAGCGTAGGCTACAACACAGATGCCAAAATTGTTTCCACTGAACCCACAAAAATAGGACTACTTGAGAAAGTTAAAAACGGGATGACAATACCAAACTAAAAGCAAAAGCTATTCATCTGCTTATCAAATAGGTTTTAGGAAAGAACGTTCCAACTGCTGAGTTAGTTTTACTTTACAGCTTACTGGGAAACAGCAGTGAAACAAAAAATTTGACGATTATAGATTCCCGGAAGCCTTTGATAGTGTTTGAAGAGGAAACTCAGGGATCAATGAAGTATATAGGGTACGTCTTACATGTGACATCTGTAAGTTAGATAAGGAACGAAAATGCATTATTTGTGTAGATTCTTGATGGAGAAGTGACATACGTAGTCCCAACAAGCAAAGGAGTGAGACAATGACGCAAT
Organism: Schistocerca nitens; assembly: GCF_023898315.1. Lineage (NCBI taxonomy): Eukaryota > Metazoa > Arthropoda > Insecta > Orthoptera > Acrididae > Schistocerca > Schistocerca nitens. Next base: position 409,565,595 of record NC_064620.1, read on the forward strand.
TTATCACCTACCCTATTTAACGTCTGTATCGACGACGGCACACTGAAGTGCGAAAGAAACTAGTATAGGCATGCGTATTCAAATACAGAGATATGTGAACAGGCAGAATACGGCGCTGCGGTGGGCAACGCCTATATAAAACAACAAGTGTCTGGCGCATTTGTTAGGTCGGTTACTGTTGCTGCGGGCAACGGCCTTGCCGCAGTGGATACACCGGTTCCCGCCAGATCACCGAAGTTAAGCGCTGTCGGACGTGGCCGGCACTTGGATGGGTGACCATCCGGGCCGCCATGTGCTGTTGCCATTTTTCGGGGTGCACTCAGCCTCGTGATGCCAATTGAGGAGCTACTCGACCGAATAGTAGCGGCTCCGGTCACAGAAAACCATCATAACGTCATCCACGAAAGTGAAGCTAGTGCTGAATGCACGCGTGAAAAGACGCACTCAGAGAAGGAGCACAGGGTCACAATAACTTTGACTGATGATTGCATCGTGTTCAAGGCTTTGGCAGTCAGTACGTCCATGCAACATTATGCTTCCCCAGACACATAACATCTGGACCACAAAATCGATCATGTTCTACAATGTTGCCGTGTGGATTACCTGTTACTACTTCTCACCATGTGAGATTACGTCCAGAATCACTACGCAAACTGAGAAGAGCATGTGATCCCACTGATCGCCGGTCCTGTGCCTGTGCTCTCGGCCAACATCACAAATACACTCACAGGTCAGCGCTATTGTGACAGTGTACGCTTTCCACACGTGCGTCTTTTCAGGGGTGCATTCGGCCCTGACTCCATTTTTATTGATGACGATGCGGGACACGTTGAGGGCCCTTGGAACGGGGGATACTCGGCGACCGGGCTGGCCTGCCAATTCCCCCCGACTTAAATACCATCGAGCACCATGGAATGCATTACGGAGGCATATTGCTGCCCATTCACATGCACCAATGACCAGCAGATGTCAACCTCGATGGTGGAGGCATGGAACATGCTACCGAAGTATTCCTTACCAACCTTGTGGCCAGCATGGGAGCGCATTGCAGAACATGCGTTGTTGACCATGTTGATCATACACCATGTAAAGGAATTATATAATTTTTTTAATGAATATATAGACACTAGTTCAACTACCAGAGATTAATGCGTAAAGCATTTGCTGAACAAAAGAAGCGTTACGCTCTTCGTTTATTAGTTTTAGAATAAGTTACCTTTCGCTGTTATCCTGTCCTAGAGTTAAGACGTGTTGTGCCATTTCTTACTGATAAAATTGGGTTAAATAATGAAAGTGATTTTGAAGCAGAGCGATTTCATCTTTTGTGATACCATGGGTCCCAGCTCCTGAAATTCTTACTATTATTTTTAATTTTATGCAGAGAATTTAGATGGAGGCGACGATCTTCACGGCGACGCTGGTCAACAATAGAGGTACATGAATGTGGTCATCTTCTTCCTTTCGTGGCCGCTACCGTCAATTTCAATATATTTGCCGCGACATTCAGAACCTGCAGTCTTTCTTTTCATTTAATTCCGAAGTCCACGCATTTACGTTCTAAGATGAAAAAAAAATGGTTCAAATGGCTCTGAGCACTATGGGACTCAACGGCTGTGGTTATCAGTCCCCTAGAACTTAGAACTACTTAAACCTAACTAACCTAAGGAAATCACACACATCCATGCCCGAGGCAGGATTCGAACCTGCGACCGTAGCAGTCGCACGGTTCCGGACTGCGCGCCTAGAACCGCGAGACCACCGCGGCCGGCTTCTACGATGAGAAATGCATTTAGCCTAGCGGTTCTAGGCGCTTCAGTCTGGAACCGCGCGACCGCTACGGTCGCAGGTTCGAATCCTGCCTCGGGCATGGATGTGTGTGATGTCCTTAGGTTAGTTAGGTTTAAGTAGTTCTAAATTCTAGGGGACTGATGACCTCAGATGTTAAGTCCCATAGTGCTCAGAGCCATTTGAACCATTTGAACCATAAATGCATTTAACTGTAATTCTTTTTATCCAGGCCACGGTGGATGGTTGCACTCAAAATGTACGTGCCTCTATCCCGTTCGTATGTTCTCATACATTTGAGTGTGTACAAGCGTAACTATATTTAAGACTCATTTCCTACACAGTATTAACGCTTTTTTTTCTGACCACTCATTCGCAAATGTACGTAGCCTCTTATTTGATGTAGTCAGTCGGCCGTATTCTTTAATAACATTATTTGTAACATTCAGTGGCTTAGTTTCCACAATTGATCTTTGCCTGTGTCGGAACAGCGCTTCACGCAAAGTATTTATAACGCGACATCCACAATAACTTTTATTTCAAAATTTCGACGACCGACTGAATAAATATTTTTCTAACAATAACAATAGCAAAAAATAATAATATAAGAGGACGCATTATAACCATATACCATGAACCACCCTTTGTAATTTCCAGTGGACCATCATAATTCGCGGTGAACTCAGTCTAACTATTATCGTCGAATAAAAGTCTCGTTTCTGTTCGTCTCATTACGTAGTTACCTTCTACACTATATCGTAGCTATTGTTTCTACAGGGTGAAAAATATTTAAACCGACAAACTCTGGGAGGTTGTAGGGGACATCAGAACAAATATTTTTCCATAATGTCATTTTTTGGTTCAAAAATTGGTTCAAATGGCTCTGAGCACTATGGGACTCAACTTCTGAGGTCATTAGTCCCCTAGAACTTAGAACTAGTTAAACCTAACTAACCTAAGGACATCACACACATCCATGCCCGAGGCAGGATTCGAACTTGCGACCGTAGCGGTCTCGCGGTTCCAGACTGCAGCGCCTAGAACCGCGCAGCCACTTCGACCGGCCGTCATTTTTTCCTACGAGGATTATTTAAACTGTTGGAGGCCGTATTACGCTCTTCAGTAGTTATAGGGCGTATTACGCTCTTCAGTTGTAGGCAACTGCTGTCCACCAGTGTAGTAGTGCATTGTCTCTGTTTACTAATGGTGCGATACACCTGGGATGAGTACACTGATATGGTTGGTGCGTACTACATAGCGCACCACAACGGACGAGCTGCACAGCGGGTTTATCAACAACAATATCCTAATCGCCGTATCCCGCATCATACGACATTTGATGCTGTGTACCAACGTCTGCGTGAGACCAGGTCATTTAGCAGATTCCCTGGCTAGGGATGCCGTCGCACGATAAGAACGCTGAAAGTTGCGGAAGCTGTCTTGGAGCATGTGGAGCGGGATCCTTCAATCAGCACTCGTGCAACTGCACGTCACATGGGGACGAATCAGACGACTGTAAGAACAGTCTTTCGAGAGCAATTGTTACGTTCATTTCACTTACAGCGTGTCCACAACCTGGAACCAGTTGATTATCCACCCAGAGCACAGTTTTCGCAGTGGTACCTGGAACAGTGTGAAATGCGTCCTACATTTCCATCCTCTGTGTTGTTTACCGATGAAGTAACGTTCGGGCGTGATGGAGTCTTCAACATGCACAATTCGCATGTTTGGAGTGAGGATAACCCACATGCCATAGTTACTAGCGCTCATCAAGTGCGGTTCTTCGTTAATGTGTGGGTCGGTGTTGTTGGAGAATGTTTAATTGGGCCGTATCTGCTACCTAGTTGTTGTCTCTTGGTCATAAAAAAATGGAAAAGTGTTTGTTGGTTTAATTAATTTGCCGCCAAAGAAATCTTCCTCTACCGGTTTAAATACTCCTCATAGGAAAAAATGACATTAGGGAAAAATAATTGTTTTGATGTCCCCTACAACCTCCCAGAGTTTGTCGGTTTAAATACTGTATGTGTGGATCTAGTTTCATAGAGTTAAGCTACTTGGAAGTGATTCATCACTCGAAAGTTACTTCAGTCCTTATGTTTTGCACACAAGTGCACTAAACTGTTCAGACGATGATGCAAATTTGTTTTCACATTTTAATTGTTGCACGCACATATTAGGATTCTTCAGGTAGCAATGCTGCAGATAGTTTACTATCACATCTAATAAGCATACAACGCAACTCTTTCGAAAATAAGGAGTATAGTGTAGAGAGACATAAGTGAGGGGTTTAGGGACAACGAGTGACTCAGAGAGGCTACGAGAGTGAGAGAAGGGAAGAGAGTGGCGAACGGGAACTTACGACAGCCCTCCTCTGGTGCTCGGTCAGGTCTGGGTCCAGCTTGAGCCTGGCTGCAACCATCATTGCCTCGATTAGCTTGAGATTCGGCTGCAGGATGTCCTCCTGCATGACGTAACAGGAGACGCGACGAAAGCTCTGTAGATTCCGTGGCTTGCCGTTTACCAGCACTGAGCCCGACACACCTCGTAACCTGCAATAAAGCCAGGGGTCCTATAATGCATGACAGCTTTGGGGGATTAAAGGGACCAGACTGCTACGGTCATCGGTCCCATGACAGCTTTAGAGCGCAGACGGCTTGCGCCATTAACCAACAAATAAAACTCGATTAAAAAGAAGAACAGAAATTTTATTATATTTAATTCACATAGAACACAACTAAAAAATTTCTAATCCTTACAGACACATTATCTGAAAACCTGCAACAACAAAACAAATAAAAAAAGAAAATTTGGCGTCAGCCGACTCTGTGCAGCTGAATAAACGCTAGTATACATAGAGAGTACGTTAATTTGTTTCTGATTTCAGCAACACTGATCTAAAATAAGTTCACGAAAATAGTGAAACTTCTCACAGCTGAAGATATACGAGGAGACTGCACAAAGTAAGTTATATATATATATATATATTTATGGCAGGCCAATTAGCTTTTACTGAATGCTGCACTGCGCTTAAAAGTGACACATGTGTAAAAGCATTTTTCAACGTAGTCATCACGTCCCTATAAACAACGATGGGAACAGAAGTTTGACAAGCGGGTCCACAGTCTTCTACATGTACATGATTACTCTGCAATTCACTATTAAGACCTGGCAGAGGGTTCATCGAACTATCTTTAAGCTACCTCTCTTCCGTTCCACCCTCGTTTCCCGCGCATGGGAAAAACGAACCCTTGAAACTTCTCGTGTGAGCTCTGATTTCTCTTATTTCATCATCGTTGTCATTTGTCCCAATGTAGTTGGACACCAGCAAAATATTTTCACAGTCTGAGGATCAAGTAGGTGATTGAAATTTCATGTGAAGAGGAGGGCGGGCAAGCGTAGTGTAAGCAATATCTTTGGTAGACCTGTTACATTTTCTAAGTATTCTGCCAATAAATCGCCGTCTGTGGTTTAATTTCCTCACAACATTATCTATGTGACCATTCCAATTTAACTTATTCGTAACTGTAGCCCGTGAGTATTTAGCTAAGTGCCGGCCGAAGTGGCCGTGCGGTTAAAGGCGCTGCAGTCTGGAACCGCAAGACCGCTACGGTCGCAGGTTCGAATCCTGCCTCGGGCATGGCTGTTTGTGATGTCCTTAGGTTAGTTAGGTTTAACTAGTTCTAGGGGACTTATGACCTCAGCAGTTGAGTCCCATAGTGCTCAGAGCCATTATTTAGCTAAGTGTACAGCCGTTATATCTGCGTGATTTATCGTGTAGCTGAAATTCAGCGGATGCCTTTTACTGGGCTTATGGATGACTACACACTTAACGTTATTTATAATCAATTGCCAATTTTTGCACCATATACATGTATTGTGTGAATCATTTTGCAATTCTTTTTGAATAGCTAATGATTTTACATGACTGTTGATGACGGTATCATCTGCAAACAATCTAAGAGGGCTGCTCAAGTTGTCTCCGAAGTCGTTCATATAGATCAGAAACAACAGAGGGCCTATAAAATTTCCTTGGGGAACGCCAAATATTACTTTCGTTTTACTCGATGACATTCCGTCAGTTATTATGAACTGTGACCTTTCTGACAGAAAATCACGAATCCAGTCACACGACTGAGACAATAGCCATGCAATTTGATGAGAAGTCGCTTGTGAGGAAAGGTTTCGAAAGCTTTCTGGAAATCTAAAAATATGGGATCAATTTGAGGTCTGCCGATAGCACACATTACTTCTTGTGTTTCACAAGAACGATATTTCGTGTATCCGTGTTAGCTATTTGACAATGAATCCTTTTCTTCGAGGTAATTCGTAATGTCCGAACACAATATTCGTTCCAGAATCCTACAGCAAATCGACGTTACTGATATGGGTGTGTAATTTAGCGGATTCCTCCTGGTTTCTTTCTTGGCTATTGATATGACTTGTGCAGCTTTCCACTTTTAGGTACAAATCTTTCTACGAGCGAGCGGTTGTATATGATTGCTAAGTATGGAGCTACTGTATCAGCTTATTCTGAAACGAGCATGACTGCACCGGAGGCCTTGGCAGTTCTAAGTGTTTTAACGTAAATCGCTACACCACAGACTCCCAGGTTACTTATGTTGGCAGTTGTTCTTGATTCGAATTCTCGAAGATTTACTTCCTCTTTTGTGAAGGTATTCCGGAAAATCGTGTTTAGTGACTCTGCTTACTGGCACTGTCATCAATAAGATCACCATTGTTACAGCGCAGTGAAAGTATTGATTCCGTCTGGCCACTGGTGTACATTACATTCGACAGAATATCTAAAGGGTTTCTAGAAGATTCTGAGACATAATTTCGTTGTGGACACTATTACAAGCATTTCGCAGTAACTTTCGAGCTTCTGTAAAACTTCGCCAGTATTGGGGATTTTGCATTCGCTAAATTTTTTAATGAAAACATTTCGCTTTTGGCTGTTATTTATTGCTACTGTATTTTCAAGATGTTGTCATTTTCAAACATTGTGGGATGTTTTAACGCACTCAGTAATATAAATGTGCGACATGCTATGTAAGAAAAGTTTCATGTTGTGTTGTTAATTTATCTGCTTTCCTTGTACCAAACACGTTAGAAAGCTTGTGAAATAATGATATTAAACACTCAAGTTTAAATTTCATGTAGTAGGCGTGGTTAAAGATACAAAGAGATGAGCTGTCGTACGGAAGAGCAGATAAATTCACAACAAAACATGCAACTGCTCCCATACATCATAGCACAGCGTTGTAGGATATTATTGAGTGGGTTACAATATACCACAATGCTTGAAAATGGGCATATGTCGCAATTTCAATTGCAATAAATAATGTTTCCAGTGAATAATGGAATGATTTCATTTAAAATCTGTAAGAATGTTCTACCAATCGCTCACTTCCTCGACGACAGAAAGTCACTCCTTCGTCCATTCGAGAACCGCTCTACGAAAGTAATCCATTTTTTCCCAAAACTCTGCGATTGCTGCGAATCTTTTCCTCGATTGCCTCGACACTGACGTCTGTTGCCGATGTCAAGGGCCTTCCTTTCCGATTATCAATCCCCACGCCTGTGCTGCGTTGGTCAGACTGTTGACGCCATTTCACTATGCCTAGACGCGACACTGCCTTTGGTCTATATACTGCCAGAATTTCACTGTGAGTCTGTGTGCAACTTCGGAGCACGTTTCCAGGTGCCATGCCATTTCACTAGAACACTGTGATGCACGGTGTCTACATGAAATCCAGAAGATGTACTCTCTCCTGACGATGCATCACTCTTGTTGCACGATGAGCCCAGTGTGGGACGACATTTGTAACTCACTATTTGAAGTCCCCTCGCACTGGTTTAAGATGGCCGAAATCAATTTAAAAAATGTACGAGCTCGACTGCTGCTTTCCTATGCGGATAGCGAAATTCCGGTTTGTGAGTAAATCAAAACTGTAATTTTCAGTGACATCTCGTCTCTTCTCCTTCCGTTTTCTCGTTTTACCGGTTATACGAGGGATGTTCAGTAAGCTATAAAACACATCTTTTTTCTCTGAAAGCAGGTTGGTTTTATGCCAACGGCCTAGTCGCAGTAGTAACGCCGGTTCCCGTCAGATCACCGAAGTTAAGCGCTGTCGGACTGGGCTAGCTCTTGGATGGGTGACCATCCGGTCTGCCGAGCGCTGTTTGCAAGCGGGGTGCACTCAGCCCTTGTGAGGCAAACTGAGGAGCTAATTGATTGAGAAGTAGCGGCTCCGGTCTCGGAAACTGACATACGGCCGGGAGAGCGGTGTGCTGACCACATATCCCTCCATATCCGCATCCAGTATATACTGTCTCCCTATATAAAAAGACTTATTTCCGGACCTTTATAATATAATAAAATAATGGAATAAATTATAATAAAATTTCAAATGCGTGGCTTTTTAAAATGTATTGAAATAATAAGATTGATTTCTGGCATGAATGACAAGCACAATAAGATGAGCTATGCCTGGAAATGAGTTCGTATTAGCTCATATTATTTTACAGAGGGGAAGTAGTTTCTTTCTCCGCTGTAGATTTGTGCTTACCCTTCTTTATAATGGTACGTTTGGTCACCGTGTTCACCTTCGAAGTTCACCTTGAGCTTATCGGATCTTCGTAATTTCCCAAAGTACACACGTGGGCTTCAGTTCTTGTAATTATCGTACTATTTGAAATAACAACTCACACGACCTTTCTGTTAATAAAACAATACTGTATTTTTCTAAACGGTGCACATACGAAATACTTATTCATAGCGACCCCAAAATGGCGGTCTACAATTACTCGCTTAAAAATGGCGTGATTCTCACTCGTTCACTAGCTGAGCGCGAATTCTTCCTTCCTACCACTGGTACAAGAAAAACTCCTCTGTCTTTTAACAACTGAGAATCAAAAATACATGACAGTAGGCATAGGCTCTACGCTGGGCTACCGCTTCATCTTTTATCTTTGTCTTTAAAGAAGACGAAAATATAAAAGAAATGCAAAAGGTTTATCACAAATGACACCTGTGGGCTGAGGATGACACGGCGGCCAGTCCGTACCTTTGGGCCTTCATGGCCTGTGCAAGACGAGTTTAGTTTAGTTTTAGGTTGGTTTTATCCAGGACTCCAATACACCATGTTATTTCCCAATCTTTCGGCTTCAAAACCCTGTTTTTCAGCGCAATCTCCGTCCAATGTGGAGACCTTACGTCGCCTTAGTGGGCGGGCGTGAACGCTCGAGTGGTACCACTCTACTGGCTGACGTCTTGCTACATCAACAATGTCACCATCATGCACGTACTGTTTGCCGCGGAGTGCATCCTTCATCGGGAGAAACAGATGGAAGTCGGAAGGTGTGAGACCCAGGTTGTACGGAGGATGAGGAAGAACAGTCCAATAAAGTTTTGTGTGCTCTTTTCGGGTGCGAAGAGTTGTGTGACGCTGTGTGTTGTCACGGAGAAGGGAAGTTCGTTTGGGCCGGCCGGCCAGTCTGGAACTGCGCGACCGCTACGGTCGCACGTTCGAATCCTTCCTCGGGCATGGATGTGTGTTGTGGTCTCCTTAGGTTAGTTAGGTTTAAATAGTTGTAGGTTCTTGGAGACTGATGACCTGAGATGTTAAGTCCCATAGTGCTCAGAGGCATTTGAACCATATTTTTTTTTTTTGTTTTTTTTGAGAAGTTAGTTTGCATTTTTGTCGAGATGAACACTTTGAAGTCCTTTCTTCAAATTTCTTGAGGGTAGCACAATACACTTCAGAGTCAAGAGTTGATCGTTGCATCATGAGGGAGAACATCAAACAGATAACCCCTTCAGAGTCCCAGAAGACCGTCGCCTTGCCTGAGGGTACGGCTGGAAATTCCACTTCAGAGGAGAAACGATGTAGCGCAATTCAATGCATAGTCGCTTTGTTTCCGGTTCTGAGTGATGAGTCCTGTTTCATCGCCTTGTGACGACGATCGACAAAAAATTGTCACGATGAGCCTCGTAAGGTACAAGCAATTCCATAGAGATGGTTCTTCGATGCTCTTCATGCTCTTCTGTTAGGCGGCAAAGAACCCAGCGGGCACAGACCTTTGAGTACCCTCAACTCGTGGACGAGTGTGTCAGCACTACCAAAAGAGACGTCCAGTTGAGCAGCGAGGTGTTTGGTTGTGATCCGTCGATCACCTCGAGTGGGAGTGTCCGCACGTTCCAACAATACAGGAGTCACAGCTGTGTGCGGCCGACCGGCACGCAGGCCATCGAAAGGTTTCCGCTACCTTGCTGCTATGATGACAGACGCCTCGTCCAACGACTCACCGTGCTTTTGTTCACTGTAGGGTCTCGGCAGACATCCTCTAAGCGCCTATGAATATCTGCGATGCTCTGATAGTGCGCCAGAAGGAAGTCAGTGGCAGCTGTCTGCTTGGAACGCACCTCTGTTACAGGCACTTCCGGAATCTACAGGGGGTGAAGCAGGAATAATCCACGATGTCCCCACAGAAAATCCCACATTATTTGACGCGAATCTGGCCGACAAAAAATGTGTTGCATTACTTATTGAACGCCCCTCTTAAATGTTTACTTCAAAAATTTACTCTTTGAGAAATGAGTTGTCATTTACCAGCTCATTAACTAGCTTTCACGGTATCTGTTCATTTCACAACTAAAATCATGTATCAAACATAAGTTTTTAGTTTCTAGTTTTACAATAAATAATTCTGACACTTTAATGCTTTGCAAACATCAATTGCTTGTGCAAGATATACGGTAGTACTTGCGAGTCAACGGTAACTAGGAGAACAGTGCCACTGAGAGTGAGGTCATTAGCGGACGACGAAGACCTGTGGCCTTTTTTAAAGAAATCATCTCAGAATTCACATTAAGTGTTATAGCGACGTCTCAGGAAACGTTAACGTGAGTGTCCATGAAATGGTTCGTGACCCACCCCTACCAAATGCGAGTCCAGTGTGCTAACTGTTGCTCCACCTCACATGGTAGCAGTAAGAACTATGTCAAGAAAGAAATAGTTCACTATTGCTGGCACATTCGTCGTAAGAGAATCCGCAGCTGCGTTGAAATTTAAAATTTGTCCTTTATATTACCGTCCCAGATGCACATTATTTTTTATGTTAAGTAGTTTCGACATTATCTACTCACCTTCTGATCTATGTTGTTGCGAAAGCAGCGCGTCCGTCTATACCGAAGGTTCTTATTACAACATCGTCGTAAAATGTGCAACCTAGACGGTGAAATGAATGGATAAATTTTAAACAAGTATTTGATAGATGTAACTAGCTATAGCAACTTTGCTAGTGAGTAGCATAACGAACTCATTAGAGGGAAGAGATATGTTAAGAGAAAACTGGAACTAAATAACTATCATAAAGTGAAGAATTCGTGAAGAAGAAATTTGTATGCGGTCATATGATGATTGTGAAAAGTACTGGATTTAAAAGAAAGGAGATATGGTGATCTAGGTAGCTGATGCTGGCGAAATGATACACTCCTGGAAATTGAAATAAGAACACCGTGAATTCATTGTCCCAGGAAGGGGAAACTTTATTGACACATTCCTGGGGTCAGATACATCACATGATCACACTGACAGAACCACAGGCACATAGACACAGGCAACAGAGCATGCACAATGTCGGCACTAGTACAGTGTATATCCACCTTTCGCAGCAATGCAGGCTGCTATTCTCCCATGGAGACGATCGTAGAGATGCTGGATGTAGTCCTGTGGAACGGCTTGCCATGCCATTTCCACCTGGCGCCTCAGTTGGACCAGCGTTCGTGCTGGACGTGCAGACCGCGTGAGACGACGCTTCATCCAGTCCCAAACATGCTCAATGGGGGACAGATCCGGAGATCTTGCTGGCCAGGGTAGTTGACTTACACCTTCTAGAGCACGTTGGGTGGCACGGGATACATGCGGACGTGCATTGTCCTGTTGGAACAGCAAGTTCCCTTGCCGGTCTAGGAATGGTAGAACGATGGGTTCGATGACGGTTTGGATGTACCGTGTTCTATTCAGTGTCCCCTCGACGATCACCAGTGGTGTACGGCCAGTGTAGGAGATCGCTCCCCACACCATGATGCCGGGTGTTGGCCCTGTGTGCCTCGGTCGTATGCAGTCCTGATTGTGGCGCTCACCTGCACGGCGCCAAACACGCATACGACCATCATTGGCACCAAGGCAGAAGCGACTCTCATCGCTGAAGACGACACGTCTCCATTCGTCCCTCCATTCACGCCTGTCGCGACACCACTGGAGGCGGGCTGCACGATGTTGGGGCGTGAGCGGAAGACGGCCTAACGGTGTGCGGGACCGTAGCCCAGCTTCATGGAGACGGTTGCGAATGGTCCTCGCCGATACCCCAGGAGCAACAGTGTCCCTAATTTGCTGGGAAGTGGCGGTGCGGTCCCCTACGGCACTGCGTAGGATCCTACGGTCTTGGCGTGCATCCGTGCGTCGCTGCGGTCTGGTCCCAGGTCGACGGGCACGTGCACCTTCCGCCGACCACTGGCGACAACATCGATGTACTGTGGAGACCTCACGCCCCACGTGTTGAGCAATTCGGCGGTACGTCCACCCGGCCTCCCGCATGCCCACTATACGCCCTCGCTCAAAGTCCGTCAACTGCACATACGGTTCACGTCCACGCTGTCGCGGCATGCTACCAGTGTTAAAGACTGCGATGGAGCTCCGTATGCCACGGCAAACTGGCTGACACTGACGGCGGCGGTGCACAAATGCTGCGCAGCTAGCGCCATTCGACGGCCAACACCGCGGTTCCTGGTGTGTCCGCTGTGCCGTGCGTGTGATCATTGCTTGTACAGCCCTCTCGCAGTGTCCGGAGCAAGTATGGTGGGTCTGACACACCGGTGTCAATGTGTTCTTTTTTCCATTTCCAGGAGTGTATAATGCATTTAACACACTGCAGTACCTGTGTTGTTCAGAAATACGAAGCAATGTTTCTTCGGTCATGCACTTTTCCTTTTGACATCTACATCTACATAAATATTCTGCAAACTATCGTACGGTGCGTGGCGGAGGGTACCCAGTACCATTACTAATCGCTTCCTTTCCTGTTCCACTCGCAAACAGAGCGAGGGAAAAACGACTATCTATATGCCTCCGCATGAGCCCTTATTTCTCACATCTTATCGTCACGGTCCTTACGTGCAATGTATGTTGGTGGCAGTAGAATCGTCAGGCAGTCACCTTCAAATGCCGGTTCTCCAAATTTTCTCAAGAATGTTTCTCGAAAATAATGTCGCCTCCCCACCAGCGTTTCCCGTTTGTGTTCTCGAAGCATTTCCGTAACACTTACATGTTGTTCGAACTTACCGGTAACAAATCTAGCAGCCCACCTCTGAATTGCTTCGATGTCTTCCTTCAACCTGACTCGTATCCTAAACACTAGTGCAGTACTCAAGAATACGTCACATTAGCGTTCTAAATGCGGTCTCCTTTACACTTGAATCACTCTTCCCTAAAATTCTCCCTATAATTCGCATTCCCTTCCACATTTCATATCGCTTTGCAACGTTAACCCAATATATTTAAACGACTTCACTGTATACTTGTAACACTGTACCGGAAGGTTACAGGTTTGTTCTTCCTACACACCGGCATTAACTTACAGTTTCCCACATTTAGAGCCAGCTGCCATTCATCGCACCAACTAGAAATTTTGTCTAAGTCGTCTTGTATCCTCCCATAGTCGCTCAGCTGCAACACCTTACCGTACACCACAGCATAATCAACAAACAACAGCAGATTGCTGCCCATCCTGCGCCCCAAATCATTTATAGGTTTATGAGAACAACAGCGGTCCTATCATACCTCCCTGGGGCAGTGTTGACAGATACCCTTGTCTCTCATGAACATTCGCCGTCGAGGACAACAATGGATTCTATTACTTAATAAGTCTTCGAGCCACTCAAATGTCTGTGAACTTATTCCACATGGTCGTACCTTCGTTAACAGCCTGCAACAGGGCACCGTGTCAAATGCGTTTTGGAAATCCAGAAATATGGAATATGACTGTTGCCCTTAATCCATAGCTCGCAGTATATCATGTGAGAAAAGGGCAGGCTGGGTTTCGCTAGAGCGATGCTTTCTAAAGCCTTGCTGATTCGTGGATATATGCTTTTCAATATCAAGAAAATTTAATATATTTGAACTGAAAACATGCTCAAGGATTCTGCAGCAAACCGAAATTAGGGATATTGGTCTGTAATTTTGCAGGTTCGTTCTTTTACCCTTCTTATAGACTGGAGGCACCTGTGCCTTTTTCCACTCACTTGGGACTTCACGATAAATGCTGGCTAGGCAAGGGGCCAATGCTGTAGAGTACTCTTTGTAAAACCGAACTGGGTGCTACCTTCAACTGTCACATCAGACTGGTCAACAAGGGACAGAATGGAAGCCTTAGGTCCGCTCAACCATTTTACATAGGACCAGGACTTACTCGGGTTCTCTGTCACGTCTTTTGTTAAGGTTGTGATGATGGTAGTAGTTGTATGCTTAGTGCATATATCTTTTCACAGACGTACGAATCTCTACTAGCCTTCAAATATTGTCATTTGTGCGTTCTCATTTGAACCGAGAGTACAACAGCCTCTGCTTCCTCACCGTCTTCCGAATTTCATTATTAAACAATGGTGGATCTTTTCTATCCTTTATGCTCACTCTTAGGACGTAAACATAGGCAGAAGTTAGAAACATGTGTAACACTGCTTATCCGTCCAAATGACTTTTTTTCCATTGCTGTATAGTCCGGATGGCTTAGGCACCATGTTTTCCTGTTATGGGCATTTGCATAACTCTCCAGACCACGATTAACAATCTGCTCAAACTTGCCCGTTATTCCTCTAAATTCATGTTACTGGAAGTAAGTGATGTCAAGTCAGGTGAGATGCTAACAACAACTTAACCGCTCAATGTAGCAGGAACGTTCTCCTAGGATTCTTTTCTGATTTATTACCTTTCGTTGTCATAGTTGCTATAGTGACATCATGATCGCTAATCCCCGTTTCTACAAAGACATTGTCGCTAAGGTCCGGCCTGTTTGTAGCTACAAAGTCTAAGATACTTCCATTGGATGTGGGCTGCCGAGCTAGTTGCACAGGACAGTTTTCAGGAAACGTGTTCAGAAGTATTCCGCACGACTGTCTGTCTGTCCCTCCGCAGTGAATCCATGGACATTCCATCTATATTCGGCAGGTTAAAGTAGTTTCCAACTGAATGCATGAACTGGGTGTTTCCGCGCTACTGACCGTAGACTTTCTTTGAAGCCTCTAGAACTGTCACGAGCCGGCCGCTGGTGGCAGAGCGGTTCTAGGCGCTTCAGTCTGGAACCGCGCATCCGCTACGGTCGCAGGTTCGAATCGTGCCTCGGGCATGGATGTGTGTGATGTCCTTAGGTTAGTTAGGTTTAAGTAGTTCTAAGTTCTAGGGGACTGATGACCTCAGATGTTAAGTCCCATAGTGCTCAGAGCCATTTGAACTGTCACGGCGGAATCGGGTGGCCGGTAAAAACATCCAACAATTAACTTGGTTTCACCTACATCTGTTATACGAGACCAGATAATTTCACTACCATACTCAACACTCAGCTTCGACCTCAATAGAGGCAATATTTTTGTCAACTTCAACGAAAACTCCCCCTCCTATGGCTTCTTATGCATGTCCGAAAGAACATTGCTTCGTACTTATGAACAACATAGGCACTGCAATATCGTATTTATTCGCCAACATCGGGCAAGCGACTTTCAATTAAAATGTCTCCACTGTACGGAAATATACATGATGGATGTGTGAGGGCAGTTTGTAGACACATGGTTGACGACATACGAGAAGTTTGGATCCGGCCGTGAAGCGTGCTGAGGTAGTCGGCACGTAAGGTGGTCAGGCGACCGCTCTCGCTATGCGGGCAATCTGAGTTCGAATGCGAATGCATTTCATGTATAACGTATTGTGGCTACATGAAAATAGAACATAAATGGGTGGTAGGAATTGTTTTTACTGTTACATCATTACAACTGAAAGCAGTGTTCTAGTATCATTGCAGTGTTGTATTTCAGTGGCTACAACTGGACGAAACTTGCCATCAGAATAACTAAAAGAAGGAAAGTAACTTAGGGTTTAAAGTCCCATCGTAACGACGTCATTAGTACACAAGATCGGATCGGGGAAGGGAAGGAAATAAGCGGTTTCCTTTTCAAAGAAACCACCACAGAATGTGCCTTAAGCAATCTAGTGGAACACAGGAAAATTCGGTAAGGGATTTGAAAATCTGTCCTCCCGCATGCGAATCCATTGTCTTGAAACTGCGCTACCTTACTCGCTATTGTACAGCAGCATTTCCTATCCGTGAACTGTGATATTTTGACGAGGCTAATATTGTTAGAGGGCAGTTGCAGTAGTTACAATACACAGGATGACTCAAAAGTGCGTCAACATTTGAAAAATCAATACTTCACAGAGTAATGTAGTTAGAGAGGTAAAAATTAACACACTTGCTTTAAATGACATGGAGTTTTATGGAAACAACAATATGACCAACAGGTTGCATTTCGTATGATACGAAAATAATAATTAGCATAACAACTGATTTTTTAGTAAACATGATATTCTTTATAACAAATGCACAACGTATCGGCCATTCATTCATCAACAATACTTTTAGTCGGGGGGCAATATGAACAGCACTGTATCAGTAGATATGGTGAGGAATTGCCGTCGGATGTTGTCTTTTAGCATCCTTAATGAGTCCAGACGATCGTGGTAGACTTGCGACTTCAGAAATTCCCACAACCAACAATTAAACGGTCTGAGGTCCGGGGACCAGGTAGGCCAAGCACGATGGAAGTGACAACTCAGCACGCGAGCTTCCCCAACCGATGTGCAAGAGATCTTTCACACGTGTCGCAATGTGGGGTGTAACGCCATCCCGCATAACAGTGGCAGGTATATATCAGCCAGTTTGGGGATGATGCGATTTTGCAACATATCGGCGTACCTCGCACCAGTCACGCTAACATTCTGAAAAGTAGCACACCGGTTTTTGTTCTCGTATTTGGTTTTAATAAAATACCATGTCATCTCAGCCACGCATGTCAAGTTTTACCTCTCTACCTACGCGATTCTGTCAATTAGTGCAATTTCAAACGTTAACTAACTTTCGGGTCACCCTGTATATTGGCGAGCCTAAAGATTATGACCTTTTGCTTAATAGCTTGTTGGTCCGCCTTTTAAGCGCAATACAGAAACGATTTTGTGTGGTATGTATTCGACTAGTCAAAAAAAAAAAATGGCTCTGAGTACTATGGACTTAAATTCTGAGGTCATCAGTCCCCTAGAACTTAGAACTACTTAAACCTAACTAACCTAAGGACATCGCACACATCCATGCCCGAGGTAGGATTCGAACCTGCGACCGTAGCGGTCGCGCGGCTCCAGACTGTAGCGTCTAGAACCGCTGGGCCACCCCGGCCGGCATTCGACTAGTCCTTGGTAAGTTTACAGAGCCTCATGTCATCGGAGGCCGGTGATTTTTAGGACCCGGCAGCGTCCCAGATGAGTCCATCGGCTTCAGATCAGGTGAATTTAGTGGGCACGACATCAACGTTTCACTAACATGGTGTAGCACAATTCTAGCCTCGTGAGAAGGACAGAGACCCTGTTAGAAAATGCAGTTGCCGTCGAGGAAGACATCAGACATGAAGGGATGGAGATGGTTCGCAATAAAGCCCACGTAGTCTACAACCGCCATGATGTCTTTGATTACAACAACAGGTCCCATGGAAGCCCAGGTGCGGTGCATGTTTCGAGCAACTTTCACTTAGATGACGGAGTATCCGGACATGACCATCGAGCTGATGTGATAAGAAACGCAATTCATCCGACCACGAGACATGCTTCAGTCGATCCACTGTCCAATATCTATCTTTAGAATTATAAGTGATGATGTCTGAACGGTATGCTCCGAAACACATGTGACTGCACCCAGCTTTGTGTACTGCCGTACGATCTGCCATAGATCGCTGCCTATCCTGCTTTAGAAAGCTCTGAAGCATGAACATCGACACCTTCTCGCCTACTCGTGGCTTCACCGTCCTTAAAGCACTTACCACATATGACAACGATAGAAGCATGTGAACACCCGAACAGCTTGGCTGTTTCCGATAAGGTCGATCCCAGCCGGCAGGACATAACAATCGAACCTTTGTCGACTTGGCTTGTCACTTGATATCCACATCTGCGGTCCGTATCGTCGCTGGAATAAATCCTCATTCGGCTCTTCTCCGATTGTACACTTCCCTTGCCAGGTCGCGTGACCAAAACGTCACTAGGTGGCATTCAATCTCGCGCTAAGCAGTAGTCATGTTTCCAGTTATATTTATTATGTGGTCGAACGCCCTACATTACGCCACGTAATTCAACTGTCTGTGAACGGTGAGTCAATTTTATAGTGTGTGTACTTATATTTAACTTTTCTGTGTGTTGTGTTCCTCAGGCGCATTTGGGAATTTGCCCTGACAAGTGAGTAAATTCACCCAAAAACTTGGGCTGGTCAGGGAACAGGATACTTTAATTAATTTGCCACCTATTAAATCCGATGAGATCGACAGGAAGTGCAAAATGGCTAAGCAGGGATGGCTAGAGGACAAATGTAAATATGTAGAGGTTTATCTCACTAGGGGTAAGGTAGATACTGCCTACAGGAAACCCAGTTCTAAGCAAAGAAGGGAAAGCAGAGAGGTGGAAGGAGTATATAGAGCGTCTATACAAGGCCGATGTACTTGAGGACAATATTATGGAAATGGAAGAGAATGTGGATGAAGATGAAATTGGAGATACGATACTGCGTGAAAAGTTTGACAGAGCACTGAAAGACCTGAGTCGAAACAAGGCCCCGGGAGTAGACAACATTCCATTAGAATTACTGATGGCCTTGGGAGAACCAGTCCTGACAAAACTCTACCATCTGGTGAGCAAAATGTATGAGACAGGCGAAATACCCTCAGACTTCAAGAAGAATATAATAATTCCAATCCCAAAGAAAGCAGGTTTTGACAGATGTGAAAATTACCGAACTATCAGTTTAATAAGTCACAGCTGCAAAATACTAACGCGAATTCTTGACAGACGAATGGAAAAACTGGTAGAAGCGGACCTTGGGGAAGATCAGTTTGGATTCCGTAGAAATGTTGGAACACGTGAGGCAATACTAACCTTACGACTTATCTTAGAAGAAAGATTAAGAAAAGGCAAACCTACGTTTCTAGCATTTGTAGACGGAGAGAAAGCTTTTGACAACGTTAACTGGAATACTCTCTTTCAAATTCTGAAGGTGGCAGGGGTAAAATACAGGGAGCGAAAGGCTATTTACGATTTGTACAGATACCAGATGGCAGTTATAAGAGTCGAGGGGCATGAAAGGGAAGCAGTGGTTGGGAAGGGAGTGAGACAGGGTTGTAGCCTCTCCCCGATGTTATTCAATCTGTATATTGAGCAAGCAGTAAAGGAAACAAAAGAAAAATTCGGAATAGGTATTAAAATTCATGGAGAAGAAGTAAAAACTTTGAGGTTCGCCGATGACATTGTAATTCTGTCAGAGACAGCAAAGGACTTGGAAGAGCAGTTGAACGGAATGGACAGTGTCTTGAAAGGAGGATATAAGATGAACATCAACAAAAGCAAAACGAGGATAATGGAATGTAGTCAAATTAAATCGGGTGATGCTGAGGGGATTAGATTAGGAAATGAGACACTTAAAGCAGTAAAGGAGTTTTGCTATTTAGGTAGCAAAATAAGTGATGATGGTCGAAATAGAGAGGATATAAAATGTACACTGGCAATGGCAAGGAAATCGTTTCTGAAGAAGAGAAATTTGTTAACATCGAGTATAGATTTAAGTGTGAGGAATTCGTTTCTGAAAGTATTTGTATGGATTGTAGCCATGTATGGAAGTGAAACATGGACGATAAATAGTTTGGACAAGAAGAGAATAGAAGCTTTCGAAATGTGGTGCTACAGAAGAATGCTGAAGATTAGATGGGTAGATCACATAACTAATGATGAAGTATTGAATAGAATTGGGGAGAAGAGGAGTATGTGGCACAACTTGACAAAAAGGAGGGACCGGTTAGTAGAACATGTTCTGAGGCATCAAGGGATCACAAATTTAGCATTGGAGGGCTGCGTGGTGGGTAAAAATCTCTAGAGGGAGACCAAGAGATGAATACACTAAGCAGATTCAGAAGGATGTGGGTTGCAGTAGGTACTGGGAGATGAAGAAGCTTGCACAGGATAGGGTAGCTTGGAGAGCTGCATTAAACCTGTCTCAGGGCTGAAGACCACAACAACAACAACATCAAATCCGGGTCGTTTCTGTTGTTATAGTCACTTCTAAGAATAAATTAACCAAATCAGTACTTTGTTCACACTTATAGGATGTAATTAGAATAAAACATCTGGTACTACCTAACCTAAAAAAGTAAAGTATTGCAGAGTAAGGCACAGCGGGTGGACAAAAACATGGAACCACCAACAATACAAACCCTTAGACTGCCTAATACAATGTAGGAAACGCGTTATAGTTGAAAACTGCTTGCAGCCGTCTCGGAATGGATAAATACAGGTCCCGTATGATTTTCAAGGGTTTCTGTATCACTCTTCCTGCAAAATAGGGCAAGTTCGAGTAATGCTGAAAAATGAAATGTTCGTATGGCAATGTTAGACGGGAGACCCCCCCCCCCACCCCCATACAGGGTGTTCGGCCGCCGGGTTGCAAATCTTAGTTGAGGTGACGCCACATTCGGCGACTTGCGCGTCGGTGGTGATGATGATAGGATAATACAACACTCCGTCCACCAGCGAAAGAAATCTCAAAGCCGGCTGGGAATCGAACCTGGGCCCGCTGCATGGCCTGCGTTACCATTCAGCTAAGCAGGCGGACACTCAGGTATTGGTGATGGAGCAGGACAGCTACCACGCACCCTTATCTTCAAAGTAGACCATAATGGCTCAATAATATTAAGATACGATGATCTGGGGGCCAAAGGAGATGCGGCAATTCATCCTCGTGTTCACAAAATCAGTTCTGGACGATACGACCTGTGTTAAGAGGGGTCCTATCGTTTTAGAACACTTACTGTAGCATGTTATGGATCCGATCAGCCAAAATGATCACATAATCCTTTGCTGTAATGCGACTTTGCACAGTAGCTGTGTGGCCCATGGAACACAAGGATACAGCTACCCAAAGCATCAACGAATCCCCGCCATGTTCCACTCTTGCCAAATGACATTTTTCCATTGCTCTACAGGCCAGATTTGTGGCTTCGGCAGCACGTTTTCCTGTTACTGATGTGCGGTTTTCGTATTTTAGCTCACCCTGCAATTTCCAGCTGATGGAGTTCACTTCTTATTGTTCAGGTGCTGATACGATTCGTGAGTGCGACATGCAGTTTTGCAGTTGCCTTCCCCTTACTTTTCATCACAATCTTCTTCAATGACCGTCCTCCACGATCAAACAACACAAACTTTCGGCCCCGTAATGACTTAGTGGATGATAGTTTTCTGCTTTCCCTGATGTGGTATAAATCATCGGTGCGGTTCCCCTTGAAACACCAAATAATTCGGATATTTTGTTTACGGAGGCACCCCCATACGAGCGCCGACACTTTGCCCATATTCGAATTCACGTATCTTCGACTTAATGCATTCGCAACTACACAGAACACTGTTCTGATAACGGCTAATACTTGAAACATATTGAGAGCATCGCAGAGGTGCCGTTCCTTGTTAAGTACATCAACGCAACCTGCAGGTTTGGTTAGCATCTGCATTTATGTTCAAGCAGGCTTATATCAGAGTGTTTCTATATTTCTATCCGACCTTTGCTGTCCAACCTTTGTACACTACTGGCCATTAAAATTGCTATTCCACGAAGAAATGCAGATGATAAACGGGTATTCATTGGACAAATATATTATACTAGAAATGACATGTGATGACATTTTCACGCATTTTGGGTGCATAGATCCTCAGAAATTAGTACCCAGAACAACCACCTCTGACCGTAATAACGGCCTTGATACGGTGGGGCATTGAGTCAAACAGAGCTTGGATGGCGTGTACAGGTACAGCTGCCCATGCAGCTTCAACACGATACCACAGTTCATCAAGAGTAGTGACTGGCGTATTGTGACGAGCCAGTTCCTCAGTCACCATTGACCAGACTTTTGAATTGGTGAGAGATCTGGAGAATCTGCTGGCCAGAGCAGCAGTCGAACATTTCCTGTATCCAGAAAGGCCCGTACAGGACCTACAACATGAGGTCTTGCATTATCCTGCTGAAATGTAGCGTTTCACAGGGATCAAATGAAGGGTAGAGCCCCGGGTCGTAACACATCTGAAATGTAACGTCCACTGTTAAAAGTGCCGTCAATGCGAACAAGAGGTGACCGAGACGTCTGACCAATGGCACCCCATACCATCACGCCGGGTGATACGCCAGTATGGCGATGACGAACATACGCTTCCAATGTGCCTTCACCGCGATGTCGCCAAACACGAGCTGATAGTCCATGCTGCTGCAAACGTCGTCGAACTGTTCGTGCAGATGGTTGTTGTCTTGCAAATGTCCCAAGCTGTTGACTCAGGGATCGAGACGTGGCTGCACGATCCGTTACAGCCATGCGGATAATATGCCTGTCATCTCGACTGCTAGTGATACGAGGCCTTTGGGATCCAGTACGGCGTTCCGTATTACCTTCCTGAACGCACCGATTCCACATTCTCAGTCATTGGAACACGACTGACGGGAGCAGCAATGTCGCGGTACGATAAACCGCAATCGCGATAGGCTACACTCCGACCTTTATCAAAGTCGGAAACGTGATGGTACGCATTTCTCCTCCTTACACGAGGCATCACAACAACGTTTCACCAGACAACGGTTGGAAACTTTCCTCATGTCATCACGTTGTAAGTGTCACCACCGGCGCCAACCTTGTGTGAATTCTCTGAAAAGCTAACCATTTGCATATCACAGCATCTTTTTCCTGTCGGTTAAATTTCGCGTCTGTAGCACGTCATCTTCGTGGTGTAGCAATTTTAATGGCCAGTAGTGCATATTAATGGAATTCATAACGTATGTGTTGACTACTGTATAGTGTGTCCAGAAACGTACGCTCAAGCTCTTGAGCAAGTAATGCGGCATACTCTTATAAATCTCTTATCCTATCCAAGAGGAAAGCGCCTTGCGAAGATGCTGCGCACGGAAGAACTAGACGACCGCACGCCTTCGCAGCTATTGCGTGGCCTTCAGATGCACAAAAAGTCCTAACGGTCTGGGCCGGCGACCTCGATGCTTTAGCGCAGACTGCACTTGTGTTGTGGAACTGTATCCGTCTACGGGCATGTAGAGCGTAGAGTGATGTGTGCACGTTTACCTTTCGAAATCAGGAACGAAAAACACTCTATTAGCCTTGTAATGTGCAGTATGACAGGAAAGTCTAATAAGTTTCGGTCTTCTGACAAGACAATAAACGGATCATAACGGAATAGCCTCCCTTTGTGACCGAGCGGTTTTAGGCGCTTCAGTCTGGAACCGCGCGACCTCTGCCGTCGCAAGTTCGAATTCTGCCTCGGGCATGGATGTGTGTGATGTCCTTAGGTTAGTTAGGTTTAAGTAGTTATAAGTTCTAGGGGACTGATGACGTCAGGTGTTAAGTCCCATAGTGCTCAGAGCCATTTGAACCATAACGGGATCGAAACGCAGGCTAGCAGAGTAAGGCCGAAACAAAACAATGGCTTTTCCAAAACTGTTTCGCTGCGGAAAATCGTACTGTGATTCCTTCTTTATTCCATCATAGTCCGAACAGGTGTAGAAACGCCCAACGGTAACGACCGACTGCCGTGTCATCCTCATCCGATAAGTGTCGCTGGCTGCGAATATGGAGGGGCATGTGGTCAGCACACCGTTTTCCCGCCTGCTGTTGGATTACGAGACCGGAGCCGCTAATTCTCAGTCAAGTAGCTCCTCAATGGGACTGACAAGGGCTGAGTGCACTCCGCTTTCCAACTGTAATCAGTAGACCCGAATGGTCAACCACCTAAGTGCTACATAAGCTCGACAGCGCTTAACGTCGGAGATGTGACGGGAACCGGTGTTATCACTGCAGCAAGGCCGGTTGCTCAAAATTATTCCGAAACCAGTGACCCCAGGATAGAAAATCAACTACAATCACATGAGGACAGGCGGCGAAACCTAATGGGATACCTAGACGATTCTTCTACGCGGCGCGGGGTAGCCGAGCGGTGTCAGGCACCTTACCATGGTTCGCGCGGCTTTCCCCGTCGGAGGTTCGAGTTCTCCTTCGGGCATTGGTGTGTGTGTGTGTGTTTTGTCATTAACGTAAGTTAGATTAAGTAGTTTGTAAGCCTAGGGACCGATGACCTCAGATGATTGGCCCCATAGGAACGTACCACAAATTTCCAAATTTTCCTCTATACAGAGTACGGGAAAGAACTTGCTCCTCTGCTAGTAGCAGTGTACTGTAGGTTGCTGGAGGAACGATGCGTTTCCAGTGGTTAGAAAAACGCGTAGTTCATTCCCATGTTCAAGAAAGGTCGTCGAAGAGACGCACAAAGACCTGTCTATTTGACTTCAGTCTATTGCAGAATTTTGGAACACGTTTTATGGATGGTCGCATATTGCAACCTCTTTTCAGACTGAAAATCTGTCTAGGAATCAACGTGTATTCCACAACATTGTTCACAAGAGTCAAAAGGCAACAGGTACCGGAACGAGGTTGATGTCATGTTCTTTGACTACCGGTAGGCGTTTCATATCGTTTTGCACTGTTGCCCAATAAGTTATACACGAGAGTAAGGTACATCAGACCAGCTATGTGACTGGATTGAAGAGTTCTTTTCATACGCAAAACAGCATATTATTATCAATAGACAAAATCTTGTAAGTATTACAGCACATTACTGTTCACGACATACGTAAACGACCTAGTAGACAAGCTCTATGATACTGTTCGTAGATGATTAAGTTGTATATAGAGAAGTCGCAACACTAGAAAACTTTAGCGAGATGCAGGGAGACTTTCAGAGAATCGACACTCGGTGCAGGGGATTGGCAATTTACTCCCAACATAAAGAAACGTAGCTCATTGTGCATAAATAAGCAGAAGAACCTGTTATTTTATGATTACATGATTGCCAAACAGTTACTGGAATCATCCACATCCATTAAATATCTGAGGGTATGCGTACGGAGCGATTTAAAGTGGAACGCTCAAATAAAGCTAGTCGTAGGAAGAACAGATGTCAAACAGATTCACTGGAAGAATCATAAGGGACTGTAGACTACCCACAAAGGGGGTAGCTTACGCCGGCCGGTTGGCCTTGCGGTTCTAGGCGCTTCATTCTGGAACCGCGTGACCGCTACGGTCGCAGGTTCAAATCCTGCCTCGGGCATGGATGTGTGTGATGTCCTTATGTTAGTTAGGTTTAAGTAGTTCTAAGTTCTAGGGGACTGATGACCACAGATGTTAAGTCCCATTGTGCTCAGAGCCATTTTTGGGTAGCTTACAAAACTCTCTTTCGGTCGATACATGAGTATTGCTCGTCACTCCGGATCCCTTGTCAGATATGATTTGTATATGAAAGACAGAGGGTCCAAACAAGAGCTGGGCGTTTCTTCACAGGTTTGTCTAGCAGGTGTGAGAGAGTCATCGAGATGATAGCCCAACTCCACTGGCAGACAGTACAAGACAAGCTGTGCATCAAGATCTGGTTTAGGGTTAAAATTCCGAAAGTGTACGCTCCTAGAAGAGTTAACCAACATATTTGTACATTGTTTCGCTAAGGGACCATGAAGACAAGATGAAAGAGATTTGAGCTCGCACGGAGGCTTACAAACAATCGTTGTTCGTCACATAATTCGCGAGTGGAACAGGAAAGAGAGTAGTATTTTTCGAGACGCCACCACATAAATGAAGAGTGCAGCGGCAGCAAGTACTGTTCAGAACCATATGTGATAGAGTAATTGAATCAACGCTAATGTGGAGTGCGAGTGATGATGGGAGATGCGCCCGAGTCACCTAGATACCAGTTAGAGTAATTCTGTAGCTGACGAGATAGTTCACGGCCGAACGCTTCCGTTCCTCCACCTGCCCCAAAGTCGGTTCGACGTGGGATATCTCCTTCTTCTTCTCATCCAGATTAACTGCGGGTTCCCAGGCCTTACTAGGGATGTAGACACTATCACGATTAATCAGCAGCCCCGTTACTCTAATCCCGAGAGATTTTTTAATGATAGGCTCTCAGAAGTCAGCCGTCTGTGTCAGAACCTTGATCGCAATCCAACCAAAATAGTTCCAGTAGGCAATGTACCGCGATTGCCGACTTGTTAGGCTGCTACAGTCTGGCGTGTTCTTGGCAACGGTCTTCGACAGAACTCACCGTCTGGCCTATGTATGTCTTGCCACATTGGCAGTGTATCTGAAAGGTCAGAACTTCCGTAGTCCGAGACTGTCTTTGACTCTATTAAACGGTGTCAGTATTTTATCTCATGGACGGAAGACTATCTTCACTCGACGTTTCCAGAGAATTAGCCCTATCTTTCCGTATAATTCACCACAAAATGGAAGAAACGCAATGACCGAATTCTTTTGAGGTTCCTTTTTTGTATCCACCGGTTCTATAGTGGTTATAGCATCGAGCGCTCCCAGAAGTTGCTTCCAGACGACGATACCATCACTCAGTTTTCAGAATGTTGCACTGTTGTTTTCCTCTACTGAAGGTCTATTATGTGGAATTATCTGTGACAAGGAACAGGTCATAAAGATGTAAATGGTTTTAGTGTTAAGTTCTTACTTATTGCTCGTGTTATTACCCGCCAGGTTAGCCGCGTGAAGAGTTTGACAGAGCACTGAAAGACCTGAGTCGAAACAAGGCCCCGGGAGTAGACAACATTCCATTAGAACTACTGATGGCCTTGGGAAAGCCAGCCATGACAAAACTCTACCATCTGGTGAGCAAGATGTATGAGACAGGCGAAATACCCACAGACTTCAAGAAGAATATAATAATTCCAATCCCAAAGAAAGCAGGTGTTGACAGATGTGAAAATTACCGAACTATCAGTTTAATAAGTCACAGCTGCAAAATACTAACGCGAATTCTTTACAGACGAATGGAAAAACTGGTAGAAGCGGACCTTGGGGAAGATCAGTTTGGATTCCGTAGAAATGTTGGAACACGTGAGGCAATACTAACCTTACGACTTATCTTAGAAGAAAGATTAAGAAAAGGCAAACCTACGTTTCTAGCATTTGTAGACGGAGAGAAAGCTTTTGACAACGTTAACTGGAATACTCTCTTTCAAATTCTGAAGGTGGCAGGGGTAAAATACAGGGAGCGAAAGGCTATTTACGATTTGTACAGATACCAGATGGCAGTTATAAGAGTCGAGGGGCATGAAAGGGAAGCAGTGGTTGGGAAGGGAGTGAGACAGGGTTGTAGCCTCTCCCCGATGTTATTCAATCTGTATATTGAGCAAGCAGTAAAGGAAACAAAAGAAAAATTCGGAATAGGTATTAAAATTCATGGAGAAGAAGTAAAAACTTTGAGGTTCGCCGATGACATTGTAATTCTGTCAGAGACAGCAAAGGACTTGGAAGAGCAGTTGAACGGAATGGACAGTGTCTTGAAAGGAGGATATAAGATGAACATCAACAAAAGCAAAACGAGGATAATGGAATGTAGTCAAATTAAATCGGGTGATGCTGAGGGGATTAGATTAGGAAATGAGACACTTAAAGCAGTAAAGGAGTTTTGCTATTTAGGTAGCAAAATAAGTGATG
This sequence comes from Schistocerca nitens, assembly GCF_023898315.1. Lineage (NCBI taxonomy): Eukaryota > Metazoa > Arthropoda > Insecta > Orthoptera > Acrididae > Schistocerca > Schistocerca nitens. The sequence goes on from NC_064620.1 coordinate 409,593,274, forward strand.
ATGGTCGAAATAGAGAGGATATAAAATGTACACTGGCAATGGCAAGGAAATCGTTTCTGAAGAAGAGAAATTTGTTAACATCGAGTATAGATTTAAGTGTGAGGAAGTCGTTTCTGAAAGTATTTGTATGGAGTGTAGCCATGTATGGAAGTGAAACATGGACAATAACCAGTTTGGACAAGAAGAGAATAGAAGCTTTCGAAATGTGGTGCTACAGAAGAATGCTGAAGATAAGGTGGGTAGATCACATAACTAATGAGGAGGTATTGAATAGGATTGGGGAGAAGAGAAGTTTGTGGCACAACTTGACTAGAAGAAGGGATCGGTTGGTAGGACATGTTTCCAGGCATCAAGGGATCACAAATTTAGCATTGGAGGGCAGCGTAGAGGGTAAAAATCGTAGAGGGAGACCAAGGGATCAATACACTAAGCAGATTCAGAAGGATGTAGGTTGCAGTAGGTACTGGGAGATGAAGAAGCTTGCACAGGATAGAGTAGCATGGAGAGCTGCATCAAACCAGTCTCAGGACTGAAGACCACAACAACAAACAAGGTTAGCCGCGAGCGCCGCGCGGAGTGGCCACGCGGTTTGAGGCGCCATATCACGGAGCGCGCGGCCTCTCCCGTCGGAGGTTCGAGTCCTCCCTCGTGTATGGGTGTGTGTGTGTTGTTCTTAGCGTAAGTTAGTGAGTTAGTTTAAGTAGTGTTTAAGTCTAGATACCGATGACCTCAGCATTTTGGTCCCTTAGGCATTCACACGCATTTGAACATTTTTAGCCACGAGCACTATTCTGCTGCTTCCTGGATTCGGGTAGGCGCGTCGGCCCCGAATCGTATCCGCCCGTCGGATTACCGACGTTGGCCGGTGTGCTGGCCAGCCAGGATGTGGTTTTTAAGCGGTTTTCCACATCCCGTGAGGTGAATACAGGGCTGGTCCCCACATTCCGCCTCAGTTACATGACTCGCAGACATCTGAACACGTTCGCACTATTCCATGGATTACACTAGGACTAGATGCAGACAGCTGGGGTACACTAATTCCGTCCTGGGGAGTGTGGGTGGCGGCAGGAAATGCATCACACCACCCCTTAAAACTAACCTTGCCAAATCCGTTCCTAACCAGGTTGACCCTGCGAAACCGCAAGACAAGACACCAGCAAAAGAAACGAAAGAAAGACTCGTTGTTAAGAGATTATTGTGCATGTAAGGTTGAATATACACGTTGACTGATGTCTGATTCAATGACTTTTTTAAGAAATCTGCTAAACAGATGAGGTGTGAGTGATATTTGATCCAGACAAATTTAGTACAGGTATATTTACTTATTTGCCATTTGTGGTACAATCATTTCTGTTACCAACAGAAATGGTGCACTTTGTTTCATTTACATTGTAGTTTAATATCAACTTACAAATTCTATCCCTCCTCCCCTCCCTTCCTCCTTGTTTAGTATCAAAAAATGGTTCAAATGGCTCTGAGCACTATGGGACTTAACATCTGAGGTCATCAGTCCCCTAGACTTGGAACTCCTTAAACCTAACTAACCTAAGGACATCACACACATCCATGCCCGAGGCAGGATTCGAACCTGCGACCGTCGCAGCAGCGCGGTTCCGGACTGAAGCGCCTAGAACCGCACGGTCACAACGGCCGGCTTGTTTAGTATCCATTAGGATAAACACTGTTTGTTTCTACCAATTGTACATTCTTTTATAAAATGATTACATTTCATTTGACGAATGATAAAGTCAAAACCTAGACTTCCGTTGTATGTGAGTTGAGTGTATACAGATGAAGTTCAAAGAGTAATATTCAGATTACCAATTAGTAACAGTCATTTATTTATTTATTTTACAAATTAACTTCAAAGGCTATTATTAATTACACATTATTTGCACTGGCTGGGCAGTATTATCATGGGGTAGTGCCAGTCATACACGAAGTACTCTTCGCCACGCACCATAACGTGACTTGGGGAGAATAGATGTAGATTAAGATGTAACCATTGTTACAAAAACAAAGATTCCATTAAAAAAGTAAAGGAGGCGGTTCAGCATCTTGGTTTCCTCCCACGGGTGTTGTCCTTCAAAGGAACTCTGGCGTGTAAGGTCTAGATCCACCTGGCGATAAACATATACCGGATGTCCGGGTCTGTAATTTGTTTCTTCCCTACTGCCACCTCAACGACTTATCTCCTGATCTTAAGTAACGCGAATCCTGCGAGAGGGAATAGCTTCTATTGTATTCGTTTCAGAATGATCCATACAAAGAAACACAAAAAAGAAATTGCAGTATAAACAAAATTACATCATGATGGACCATAATGCTTTCAGAATTCTCAGGTAATATAAACCACTGAGAACTGTTAATCATGGTCTCATTTACTCAATAATAGTGTTGTGGACTGACAAGACAGCCAGTCCACAGTGACGGGTAACCGAAAGGCACGCGCTTAAACTCACGCAGGCTAGAGAGGTCTGAAACAGGATACGTAATGAATGCTATAAAGAAAAGTACGTAGCTTCTGGAATACTTAACTTTAATCCATCATTGTTGTACATCGCTCTTGACGATACAAGTGAGACTCTGTAGATAAATGCAATGTAAGCTAATGGCGCCTTGCTAGGTCGTAGCCATGGACTTAGCTGAAGGTTCAAATGGTTCAAATGGCTCTGAGCACTATGGGACTCAACTGCTGTGGTCATAAGTCCCCTAGAACTTAGAACTACTTAAACCTAACTAACCTAAGGACATCACACACATCCATGCCCGAGGCAGGATTCGAACCTGCGACCGTAGCGGTCGCACGGTTCCGGACTGCGCGCCTAGAACCGCGAGACCACCGCGGCCGGCACTTAGCTGAAGGCTATTCTAACTATCTGCTCTGCAAATGAGCGAGGCTTCGTCAGTGTGCATCGCTATCTAAGTCCCCGTACAACTGGGACGAGTGCTAGTCCGTCTCTCGAGACCTGCCGTGTGGTGGCGCTCGGTCTGCGATCACTGACAGTGGCGACACGCGGGTCCGACATGTACTAATGGACCGCGGCCGATTTAAAGCTACCACCTAGCAAGTGTGGTGTCTGGCGGTGACACCACAAATAGCATATGGTATCCCTTCCTGAATTTTCATGTATACTTAATCTTTGTCGTCGGTTAAGGTACGTGTTTGGTTATTGCAGCCATTACTAAACATACGCTGTTGTTTACAAATACAATAAATAAACATGTATTTAACATCAGCCCCAAAGCTTTGTGGTTACACAGTATAAGATTTCTGGGCTTCAAATAAACAAACAAAAAATCTAGAACCCTGAAATCTACACACATCAAAAAAAAGTTTTGCATCACCTCGGTTCCGAGAGTTCAGAAACCTATACAAAAAATTGGAATAGATAAACATAAACATCATTTCCGCCCTTTTTATTCCTCGTGAAAACCACACATTGCATGTTGTACCACCTTACAGCGAGACCTTCAGAGTTGATGGTCCTGGTTGCTATACACACCGGTACCTCTAATACCCAGTAGCACGTCCTCTTGCATTGATGCATGCCTGTATTCGTCGTGGCATACTGTCCACAAGTTCATCAATGCACTGTTGGCCCAGATTATCCCACTCCTTAACGGCGATTCGGCGTAGATCCCTCAGAGTGGTTGGTGGGTCACGTCGTCCATAAACAGCGCTTTCAAATCTATCCCAGGCATGTTCGATAGAGTTCATGTCTGGAGAACGTGCTGGCCACTCTAGTCGAGCGACGTCGTTATCCAGCGATGCCGTTATCCTGAAGGAAGTCATTCACAAGATGTGCATGATGGGGGCGCGAATTGTTGTCCATGAAGATGAATGCCTCGTCAATATGCTGCCGGTTGCACTACCAGTCGGAGGATAGCATTCACCTATCGTACAGCCGTTACGGCCCCTTCCATTACTACCAGCGGTGTATGTCTGCCCCACATAACGCCACGCCAAAACAGCAGGGAACCTCCACCTTGCCGCACTCGATGGACAGTGTGTCTAAGGTTTCATCCTGATCATGTTGCCTCCAAACACGTCTCCGACCATTGTCTGGATAAATTCATATGCGACACTCATCGGTGAAGAGAACGTGATGCCAATCCTGAGCGGTCCATTCGGCATGTTGTTGGCCCATGTGTACCGCGCTGCATGGTGCCGTGGTTGCAAAGATGGACCTCGCCATGGATGTCGGGAGTGAAGTTGCTCATCATGCAGCCTATTGCACACAATTTGAGTAGTAACATCCACTGCAGTAGCAGCTTTTGGGCGGCCTGAGCGATCCGTCATCGACAGCTCCTCTCTCTCTGTGTCTCCTCCACGTCCGAACAACATCGCTTTGGTGCCCTTCGAGACGCCTAGACAAATGCCTTGTTGAGAGCCCTTCCTGGCACACAGTAACAATGCGGACGCAATCGAACCGCGGTGTTGACCGTCTAGGCATGATTCAACAACAGACAACAAGAGCCGTGTACTTCCTTCCTGGTGGAATGACTGGAACTGATCGGCTGTCGGACCCCTCCGTGTAATAGGCGCTGCTCATGCATGGTTGTTTTCATCTTTGGGCGGGTTTAGTGACATCTCTGAACGGTCAAAGGGACTGTGTCTGTGATACAATATCCACAGTCAACGTCTATCTTCAGGAGTTCTTAGAACCGGTATGATGCAAAACTTTTTTTTTTATGTGTGTATTTTCCACGGTGACGGACGCAGGGCAGTGCCGATAGCAGAAAGAGTAGTCCATGGTGTGTGCTTTAGCGCGGTCGCATTTCCTTCTGACATATGGAAATCCTCATTGTAGAAGATTACATCTGTATCTTCCAGAGCGTAAACAGTTGAGAGCACGGCACGCAGTCCTCTTGGAGACGAGAAACGAAATTTTGAGACGGATGAGACCACTGAGGATCGCTTGCAACTTATACTTTCCATGTTTTCATTCTTGCTCTGCATGGTGGCGTTAACAATATGTTGTTGCTTTTTGCGAAGCTTTCCCTGGACAGCTTTCCCTGTACCATAATCTCTGGACAGCTGGTGCATAATGGTTATGTTTGAGAACCAGGTTCATTCTTTTCATACTGACAACAACCTCACGGTGAACGTCTGGGAGAGCAATAACTGGCAGCTGAAATAGCTTGACAAATGGTGTAGACCGCAAACATCCAGTAATGAGGTTGATCGTCTCACTTAGTGATTTGTCGACTCCTTTGCAGTCGGTTGACGGGTAGCTTTTTCTGTCACGCGGTAGCAGAGTAATAATGTTTTAGAGTTCGTGGTTGTAAGCCCCATACAGTACGGATTATCTTCTTAAATACGCTACTTCTGGCTTTCACTTTCAGCCTTGTGTTACTTCAGAGCTGCTTGTACGTCAAGGTGCACTGCCATAACACGGGACATAGCTTGCTAGTGTACTCTGTCAGCCCACCCGGTTGGCCGTGCGGTCTAACGCACGGTTTTCCGGGCGGGAAGGAGAGCCTGGTCTCCGGCACGAATCCGCCCGGCGGATTTACGTCGAGGTCCGGTGAGCCGGCCAGTCTGTGGATGGTTTTTAGGCGTTTTTCCATCTGCCTTGGCGAATGCGGGCTGGTTCCCCTTATTCCGCCTCAGTTACACTTATGTCGGCGATTGCTGCGCAAACAAGTTCTTCACGTACGCGTACACCACCACGAGGTGTGGCTAGAAAAAAACCGGACTAGTACTGGTGAAACAATAAAACGAATGCAATAAGGCTGAAAGTCGCGTGGCCTGTCACGTGACTCTCGCTCCGCCTACTGCTCGAGTTTCATCTGCCTCCTGCACTCAGTCTGGTAAACTTGTTCGACAAGATCGCCGTTTAACAATCAGAGCAGTGTCTGAGTTAACAGGAGTTGACAAGGAACAAGTTTACCGATTTTTTCAGTGTTTGCATCAGTTTTTGCTGACAATGGTCTGCCAGTGCGAGTGTCATCACTCGTGTCTTCGCGGCCATCTTTAAATCGTTTAAACCACTCAAACACTTGTGTTCGCGATAAACAATCATCGCCGTACACTTGTTGTAACATTACAAACGTTTCACTTGCAGATTTTCCTAGTTTGAAACAAAATTTGATGTTAACACGCTGTTCTTTCTGTACACTCAACATTTTCCGACGCACAGACAAAACGTCAACTACTTAAAACAGACGCCACGGGCAGACTGAGTGCAGGAGGCAGATGAAACTCGAGCAGTAGGCGGAGCGAGAGTCACGTGACAGGCCACGCGACTTTCAGCCTTATTGCATTCGTTTTATTGTTTCACCAGTACTAGCCCGTTTTTTTTCTAGCCACACTTCGTATCACGCAAACATAGGGGTTACACTCGTCTGGTGTGAAACGTTCCCTGGGGGGTCCACCGGGGGCCGAACCGCACAATAAGCATGGGTTTGGTGTGGGGTGGCGGACGGGTTCAGTGGACTGCGGTAGTCGTCGTGGGGTTGTGGACCGTTCTGTCGTTTCTAGGTCCCCGGTTAAAATACAGTACAATACAATGCTCTGTCAGCCTCCGCACTCTTAGGTGAGCTTGTTATGATGTGAAGTTCAACTGGTCGCCACAAAGCGTTGACTGGCGACTGTTGACCAGCTGCTACTGAGGGCACAGTCAATGACGTTACGTAGAACGCGGCATAAACACGCAGAACCTTTCAATAAGGCGGTTTGGAGTTCAAAGAACATCTGTTTTTGTGAGCTAAAGTACCAAAGTAAGAAACCTGCTTCAGCACAGCTGCTAAGAAATATTTACAAACAAGAGCACTAAGAAGTATTGGTAGGTTTTTCCCATTATTACAGAAATCCATGCTGCTTTTTCTATTTCTTGCACTATACACATTTCCTATTGTCTTCTTAACACCATAAGTTTGCACGTACGGGAGAGCGATGGCAGAGAATCAGACACAGGATTTAGCAAGGTACAAGAGAGCCACTCGTGGATAACACACGCTGTTTCCTGTGATGTCACGGGTATATGCTACATCCATTAACGGAGATTTATGCGAATTGCTTGAAATCAGATGTTTGATGGTTGACGAAAATATTTCCTTTAGTACTTCGATTACGACATACCTACCAACATAGACCAATGATGAACGATTAGTAGTATTAAGTATTTGTGTTGTTGCGGTATTCAGTCCGAAGACTGATTTGATGCAAAATATGAAACTTCCTGGCAGATTAAAACTGTGTTCCGGACCGAGACTCGAACTCGGGACCCTTGCCTAGGCAAAGGTGGACGGGGCGTGAGTCGTGCTTTGATAGCTCAGTTGGTAGAGCACTTGCCCGCGAAAGGCAAAGGTCCCGAGTTAGAGTCTCGGTCCGGCACACAGTTTCAATCTGCCAGGAAGTTTCATATCAGCGCACACTCCGCTGCGGAGTGAAAATCGCATTTTGGAAACATCCCACAGGCTTAGGCTAAGCCATGTCTCCGCAATATCCTTCTTTCAGGAGTGCTAGTTCTCCAAGGTTCGCAGGAGAACTTCTGTAAAGTTTGGAAGGTAGACGAGGTACTGGAAGATGTAAATCAGTGAGGACGGGACCTGAGTCGTGCTTGGGTAGCTCAGTTGGTAGAGCACTTGCCCGCGGAAGGCAAAGGTCTCGAGTTCGAGTCTCGGTCAGGCACACAGTTTTAATCTGCCAGGAAGTTTCATATCAGCGCACACTCCGCTGCAAAGTGAAAATCTCATTCTGATTTGATGGAGCTTTCCCTGTTACTCTATACTATGCAAGCCTCTTCATCTCCGAATTACTACTAGGAGCTACATCCTCCTGAAACTGCTTGTGTATTCATCTCTTGGTCTCTTCTACGATTTCTACCCCCACACTTCTCTCCAGTACTAAACTGGTAATCCCTTGATCTTTTAGAATGTGTCCTATCAACCGATCCCTTCTTTTAGTCAAATTTGCCGCAGATTTCTTGTCTGCCTAATTCTATTCTGTACCACTTCATTAGTTACATGATCTACCAATCTAGTCTTCAGGATTATTCTGTAGCTCCACATTTCAAAACCTTCTATTCTCTTCTTGCCTAAACTGTTCGTCATATTTTCATTTCCATACATGGCTACATTCCAGACAAATACCGCATAAAACTTAATTCTATATCCGATGTTAACGAATTTCTCTTATTCAGAAACGCTTTTCTTGCCATTGGCAGTCTACATTTTATATCCTCTCTACTGCCCAAATAGCAAAACTCATTTACTAGTTTAAGCGTCTCGTTTCCTAATCTAATTCTCTCAGCATTACCAGGTTTAATTAGACTTCACTCCATCATCCCTGTTTTGCTTTTTCTGATGTTCGTCTTAAATCCTCCTTTTAAGACGCTGTCCACTGTTCTTCCAAGTCCTTTGATGCCCTCACAGCATCATGATGGTCGCATGTGTGTTTAGCGACATCGCGGTGAACGCACATACAGGCGTATCACCCGGCGTCATGGTATGGGGTGCCACTAGTTACACGTCTCGGTCACCTCTTGTTCGCTCTGACGGCACATTGAACAGTGGACGTTACATTTCAGATGTGTTAATACCTGTGGCCCTACCCTTCATTCGATCCCTGCTACACCCCACATTTCAGCAGGATAATGCACGACCGTATGTTGCAGGTCCTGTACGGGCCTTTCTGGATACAGAAAATGTTCGACTGCTGCCCTGGCCAGCACATTCTCCAGATCTCTCACTAACTGTAAACGTCCGGTGCATCGTAGCCGAGCAAGTGTCTCGTCACAATACGCCAGTCACTACTCTTGATGAACTGTGGTATAGTGTTGAAGCTGCATGGGCAGCTAAGCTTTACTTGTACACGTCATCCAAGCTCTGTTTGACTCAATACCCAGGCGTATCAAGGTTGTTATTACGGCCAGAGGTGGTTGTTCTGTGGTACTGATTTCTCTGGATCTATGCACCTAAGTTGCGTGAAAATGTAATCACATGTCAGTTGTAGTATAATATATTTGTCCAATGAATACCCGTTTATCATCTGCATTTTTTCTTGGTGCAGCAATTTCAATGGCCTGTAGTGTATTATACACAGAGAAACTTGCATCGTATTTCGCCCGTAACTGGTAGTATGTTAATATGAGTAGGCAACCGTACTTTCTCATTGTTTTCGCCTTCGCTATGAGGTGGTGATGGTTTTGTACGCGAATGTTTCAGTTTTCTGTGATCGTAGTTCTTTTCTGTGACCTTAGTTCTTTTTCTAAGCCTTTTGCTTTTGAAGGATATTCGTTGTCTGTTTGAACTCGAGCTTCTGTGAACACATGTAATGGAACATTTGCGCGGGTTTTTTGCGTAGCGATGCGCTTCTTTAACGTCTATGACGCACCTGGGTTTTGGGAGGCAGCTTTTCAATTTGTTGCCTAGATATTACGGCTACTGGAAGTTCATGGAGAGGATAATTTGGAAATCTGCTGGTAATGCTACATGTTTTCGGAATCTTTCTCTTGGAACCAGATTTATAATCTGCCTCGGTTGCCTGCAAACTACTGCTGAATTTGACCGCGTATCTGGTGTGAATTGTCCTCTAGAAATCACTTGTAATCATTTATTTCTCAGACAAGCATCAACCGAAAATTCATGGTAACTTAGGCCACTAGGGTTTCCTTTTTCATTCTCACAGAACAGCACAAAGCAGTGAGCCATTTGTAAGGAATAACGAGTGTATTTCAGACTATCATATATCGCAGAAACGTAATATCAGCGTAATTTTAGCGCACATATTGAGCACACGTACAAATGTGATGCGAATGCAAATACAACAACAAATTTTCAGCTTATGTGCTTTATGTGTTGCTTATCTTCGTTAAAAGGCGACTGCAGTGAGGCTATAATCTTCACACAAAATAAACTCAGCAAATCATTTATTACTTGGCAACTAATCACAGTCTAAAGAAGCACATGTTATTTTTACTCTAAAGATTCCGCTGTCCAGAAATGCCTGGAAACCGTCGGTGTGTAACGCCACATTCAGGATGAACTGTATGCATACTCCACCTGCGCTCAGTCCCGTATGTTCCCGGAAAGTGCCGCGGCTGTTAGAGCATAATATTTTAGCGGGCTATGCCCAGCGTATAGCCGATGGCCTGAACTTGGCGTGAAACACCAGGATAGCGACTTTGTCAGCGCTTGGCTGCTTCCGAGTTGCCGTTGCCAGCGACAAGCTCTTACCTGGAAGAGAGAATTAATAACGCTTTAAAACCAGCCGTTCGCTCCTGACCAACTACGTAATAGAAGTGAGATAGCATTATTTCTTGAAGAGAGAACAGACGGATATCTCGCTGACACAAGTGTCTTAAGACCCATGTTACTCGGCAGCTGTAAAACGTAATGCTGAACGCTCGACGACGTTTCAGCGTGTTAGACGAGAAGGTAAATTCGCGGCATTTCTAACGGCATTTCTACGGTAGCGTCGAGTAATGCTCAACATGGCGTGTTAGGAGCGCTACAGACACTGTTACTTCGCTTTCACAATGATAATCATCCAGTTAAGCTGTGTCAGCCTCTTGAGATCTATTACAAAGTATGAGGAGCGGAACGAGACTAATTACAGATTGTAATATAAACACTTAGTGCTCTCTAGTAGACTCTCACAATTAATTTCATTTACTGTCGTATTCAATTTTTCTTTATCTCTTTCTCCAGCAGTCCAATCATTCCAGTTCTCGTATGTTTCGGCGCCGATTTCGTTTCAGAAATTCATATAGTCGTGTGACTGGCTTCTACAAAGAAGTACTAGTTTCTCTGGAGTATAAATGATCGAACGAGCTGGTGCAGTGTTAAGATAAAATTACTCGTGTTGATGACAACGGCGGATCAAATACCCGTCTGACCATCCAGATGTTTGCTTCCCGGGATTTCCCTCAATGCTCAACGCAAGTGCCTGGATTGTTTTTTTGACAAGGGCTCGGTCGGTTTGATCTCCCATTTCCATCTTGTGCTCCGTCTCTATCAAGGGAAGTACTTGACTTCGAACGCTCAAAACTGCACGAAAATGTGCTAAGAAAATAAATGGCTCAACCAAAAAAAACAGTGATTTAAACCATTGGCATTCCTCTCTTATGCATTCCATTCTCTTCCTCTACAGTTTTTACGATCTACAGTTCCGTTGTGTACAACACTTGTGTCTGCGCCAGTTTTGGATAGCGCCATTTTATCATACACGGTATACTTTAACCACGGCGGTACGCGAACTGTTTAAAAAATCAGCCGTTTCGTAAATGCTTCCACCATTGGCGCGGAAGTCAATGATCACGCACTTCTTGACGTCACATAAATCGCTCCGTTTCTGCGTTACCAGAACCACTGATTTGTTTCGTCCCCCAGCACACTTTATATACTCTCCATTGCTAGTGCTGCCACCTGCCACCTGTGAGTGGTTACTGCACGCTGACGTCAAACATTGGCATTTGTCACATTTATGTGGCTGGACCGTATATTTTCCTTCACTTGAGGAAGGCATTCGATACGCTTCCACACTGCTATTTATTGAACAGACTACAAAGTTAACGCGCAAGGTAATAGGTGGATGTCGCGTGAGTTTTATTGCGTTATCGTATATAATTTCTCAGTTAAAATAAAGATGCAGGAGTCAGAAAGAAGGAAGAAAGGACGGCAGGAAGTAACTCATAGATGAGAAAGAAACAGAAATAATGGCACATTGCTCGTTTATCCAGAATATGGGCTCGTGGACGGTAAGTCTGACACGTATAAATAGCGACTTAACTGTTGCCGCAGACTAGAGGGATCATAAACATTAAACTCGGTGCGAATATTACTATCGCACTGTCTCCTAGCCGCTGCAACAGCAAATTCTACCGTTTCGCAAGAAAGAAAATGTGTGCTATTCTGAAGTCATTATTGCACGGGAGATTCTGAGAAATAGAAGGAATGTTGCGCAGTGGAAAAATGTGACTGGAAGGAGGCGAGGGGAAACATCTCATTACCAGGGCACCAAAGATTTCCTTCAGCTGACGTAGCGAGTGTGGTATTTGCCGCCTGATGATATAATGACGGTTTCCCAGCAGTCGAGAGATGTTCATTAATCACTCGGGAAACTTTCCAGCTGGCTGTTTGTTCAAGGTTCGCTCCGCATAAAATTTATACCTAGTAATGTCGAAAGACGAAAGTAATGAGAAGCTGCAAAAATGAGAACAGCGAGAAACTTAACATCAGGATTAATGGTTACGAAGTAGATGAAGTTAACGAAATCTGCTACCTAGGCAGTAGAATAACCAATGATGGATGTGGTAAGGAGGACATCAAAAGCAAACTAACAATGGCAAAAAGGGCATTCCCAAGAAGGCTATTAGTATAAAACATAGGCATTAATTTGAGGAAGAAATTTCTGAGAATGTACGTCTGGAGTACAACACTGTATGGTAGTGAAACATGGACTGTGGGAAAACCGGAACAGAAGAGAATCGAAGCATTTGTGATGTGGTGCAACAGAGGGATGTTGAAAATTAAGTGGACTGAAAAGGTAAGGCATGAGGAGGTTCTGCGCGCAGTCTGAGGGGAAAGGAATATGTGGAAAATACTGATAAGGAGAAGGGACAGGATGATAATTTGTGGTAAGAACTTGTGGGACCAAACTGCTCAGGTCATCAGTCCCTAAGCTTACGCACTACTTAGTCTAACTTAAACTAACTTACGCTAAGGTCAACACATACACACCCATGCCCGAGGGAGGACTCAAAACTCCGACGAGAAGAGCCGCAGGATGATAGGACATCTGTTAAGCCATGGGGGAATGATTTCCTTGGTACTAGAAGGAGCTGTAGAGGGCAAAAACTGTAGATGAAGACAGACATTGGAATACATCCAGCAAATAATTGAGGACGTAGGTTGCAAGTGCTACTCTGAGATGAAGAGATTAGCACAGGAGAGGAATTCGTGGCGGGCCGCATCAAACCAGTCAGAAGACTAATGACCCCCCCCCCCCCAAAAAAAAAGGTCGAGATCGAAACGCAAAGAGAAAAAGAATGCCCAACTGCAGCCACAAACAAGTTAGCGTTATAAGCATAGACTCAACAGCGGAAGTCATTACAGAACTGAGTCATGCAACCGAGATTTCGAGGAAACAATTCGAAAAGGTATTCTGTGGTCTTTATCGAAATGGCACAATCTTCTTGTCATTGGGATCAAGGAGACGATAACGTGAATCAGAAAGGATCGTATGAGTAGCGAAGAATAGGGACCGAAACCTGCTAAGCCTTTACCAGGGGAAAAATGATCCTGGCAGAGCACACAGACGGCGAATACCTGTAAGTCCCTCTTCCCTCTTTTAAAGGCGCGCGGGGTGACCGCGCGGTCTTGGACGCTTTGCCACGGTTCGCGCGGCTTCCCCCGTCGGAGGTTCGAGTCCAACCTCGGGCATGGGTGTGTTTGTTGTCCTTGGCGTAAGTTAGTTTAAGTAGAGTGTAAGCCTAGAGATCGATGACCTCAGCAGTTTGGTCCCATAGGAACTTACCATCACCACCACCACCACCACCACCACCACCTCTTTAAAATGACAGAAAAGTGGGGTAGTAGCTGCCTCAATCCTGATCCTATCTTCCTCATCAATAATTCGGGCGTGCGAACATATCCACAGTCTTTTAATCTCTCTATGCTTGAGGAACAAATCGAGGATAGGAACTCGTGTCCGCAAACACCATCCGAGGCTGCTGCAGAACGTCTAAGTTATAGGCGACGGCTCCTGCCCCTAGGACACCCCTACACCAGCAAACTTGACTTTGTTCGCTGACGGACCGTAGACGCAACGTCTCGCAATGTTTTTTGTTGTTCAGTGATCGCGACTGATTACGACGATCGCCTGTGGAGAATAGGAAGCCAGCTGTTGCACAAACAGGCCATGTTCCTATGAATGCGATGGTCTGCTCCCTGGTAGATAACGGTTTCGGACACGGATTTTCAGATGCTTTTTTTTCTTCGATGAATTTTATCCATAGTGGATGCTGTCGAACTCCGTGACTGTTCCTTTATGGGGTTGTAGAAAAATATCCGCTACCAGTCACAATAAAAGGTTGTTTATTCGTCACATCAAAAATGGTTCAAATGGCTCTGAGCACTATGCGACTTAACTTCTGAGGTCATCAGTCGCCCAGAACTTAGAACTAATTAAACCTAACTACCCTAAGGACATCACACACATCCATGCCCGAGGCAGGATTCGAAACTGCGACCGTAGCGGTCGCCCGGTTCCAGACTGTAGCGCCTAGAACCGCACGACCACTCCGGCCGGCTTATTCGTCACATCTTCAGGTGTTTATACATTCGTTTACATGTTTGTACTGTTGGAGATCACTGTATAAATACGAAACAATTACACTCCTGGAAATGGAAAAAAGAACACATTGACACCGGTGTGTCAGACCCACCAGACTTGCTCCGGACACTGCGAGAGGGCTGTACAAGCAATGATCACACGCACGGCACAGCGGACACACCAGGAACCGCGGTGTTGGCCGCCGAATGGCGCTAGCTGCGCAGCATTTGTGCACCGCCGCCGTCAGTGTCAGCCAGTTTGCCGTGGCATACGGAGCTCCATCGCAGTCTTTAACACTGGTAGCATGCCGCGACAGCGTGGACGTGAACCGTATGTGCAGTTGACGGACTTTGAGCGAGGGTGTATAGTGGGCATGCGGGAGGCCGGGTGGACGTACCGCCGAATTGCTCAACACGTGGGGCGTGAGGTCTCCACAGTACATCGATGTTGTCGCCAGTGGTCGGCGGAAGGTGCACGTGCCCGTCGACCTGGGACCGGACCGCAGCGACGCACGGATGCACGCCAAGACCGTAGGATCCTACGCAGTGCCGTAGGGGACCGCACCGCCACTTCCCAGCAAATTAGGGACACTGTTGCTCCTGGGGTATCGGCGAGGACCATTCGCAACCGTCTCCATGAAGCTGGGCTACGGTCCCGCACACCGTTAGGCCGTCTTCCGCTCACGCCCCAACATCGTGCAGCCCGCCTCCAGTGGTGTCGCGACAGGCGTGAATGGAGGGACGAATAGAGACGTGTCGTCTTCAGCGATGAGAGTCGCTTCTGCCTTGGTGCCAATGATGGTCGTATGCGTGTTTGGCGCCGTGCAGGTGAGCGCCACAATCAGGACTGCATACGACCGAGGCACACAGGGCCAACACCCGGCATCATGGTGTGGGGAGCGATCTCCTACACTGGCCGTACACCACTGGCGATCGTCGAGGGGACACTGAATAGTGCACGGTACATCCAAACCGTCATCGAACCCATCGTTCTACCATTCCTAGACCGGCAAGGGAACTTGCTGTTCCAACAGGACAATGCACGTCCGCATGTATCCCGTGCCACCCAACGTGCTCTAGAAGGTGTAAGTCAACTACCCCGGTCAGCAAGATCTCCGGATCTGTCCCCCATTGAGCATGTTTGGGACTGGATGAAGCGTCGTCTCACGCGGTCTGCACGTCCAGCACGAACGCTGGTCCAACTGAGGCGCCAGGTGGAAATGGCATGGCAAGCCGTTCCACAGGACTACATCCAGCATCTCTACGATCGTCTCCATGGGAGAATAGCAGCCTGCATTGCTGCAAAAGGTGGATATACACTGTACTAGTGCCGACATTGTGCATGCTCTGTTGCCTGTGTCTATGTGCCTGTGGTTCTGTCAGTGTGATCATTGGATGTATCTGACCCCAGGAATGTGTCAATAAAGTTTCCCCTTCCTGGGACAATGAATTCACGGTGTTCTTATTTCAATTTCCAGGAGTGTATTTGCTGGTGACTACACAAATACAAGTGGGGCAATTGTAAGTGGTAAGGCAGCATTTGACGAAAATATATCTGTACTTACAAAAAGATGAAGCACCATTATTATAGTTATGCTGTGATGATAGTTTTGCCACTTAGGTACACACTAATGGTCATTTTCATATCCATATATCTTGTATAGCTCCATATTACACTATTATGATGTGCACTATACTATGTTTACATTTTTCTTCTCTTATGGACCGAAAAACATTGGGCATTTTAGGGTGTTACAGGGGAAAAGTAAACTGCAGATGGAAACGCGTGTCCGAAACCATCATCTACAAATGCAACAGAGCATCACAGTCATAGGAGACAACGACTTCCTCCACAACATCCAGCTCCACCTTCTTCGCTGGCGATAGTGGCAATCAATCACTGAATAGGAAGCAACACTGCGAGACGTTCCACCTACGGTCACATTTTCTGCCGAAAGGTTGGCCTAGTGGCAAGCGCCTACAATTTCGACGAAAAGCAGCTTCGTTGGATGACGTTTCCGACACATGTTCCAGTCCTCGATTTGTTTCTCAAGACACATTCTACAACCCCTCGAAGTTTGCCGCAACATTTCTGGGGTACACTGTGTATGTGCTTTTCCCACTGTCTCCATTTTCGTCCATTGATTTACAGTACATTCCACTGTCAATATCTCCTCTCTCACTTACCCTATCTCCTTTTGTCTTACTTCCCCTTAGCCACTTTCTCCACGATACCTCGGCAGCGCAAAAATTATGGTGGTTCCAATTTACTGCCGCGTGGGGTAGCCGCTTGGTCTTAGGCGCCATGCCACGGTCCGAACGGCTCCCCCCGTCGGAGGTTCGAGCCCTTCCTTGGGCATTTGTGATTGGGTTGTCCTTAGCGTAAGTTAGTTTAAGTTAGATTAAGTAGTGTATAAGCCTAGGTACCGATCACCTCAGCAGTTTGGTCCCATAGGATCTTACCACAAATTTCCAAACCTTTTTTTTTTCCTAACGCATTTTCTCCCTATATCAACCTATTTAAAATTTTGGTCAAAAATACGCCCTTCCCTATACCCACATAGTTCACCTGTCTGGGAGGATCTAGACCTCCAGTCCTATGTGTGGTCTCCACTAATCTGTATCATTCATTGCCACAATATAGCATCCCTTTTGCTCCCACTTCTTCTATCTCCATCCATATTTCTTTTTCTTTTACTGCCACTGGCTCTCACACACCATCATTATCTCTTTTTGGCTCTCGCTATCATTTTGTTCTTCCTTTTCTCTTCCATTGCCACGTCCTCTCTCGAACCATCGTTGTCTCCTCTCTTTTTCTCTCCTACTGGCACTGTCTCCTCTCTCTTCCATGGTCACTGTCTCTCTGCTACTCTTTTACAGCACAGAAAAGCGCGATATGTTAACATACCGAAAATTTTGGTCAGGAGGGCAGAATGAGGATTGAATCAGATGGCTCCCCACTCTTCCGTCAGAGGAATTTTTTTGAAACAGTTTTCGGAAATGTTGTTAGTCATAAAATATATTAAAATATAGTAAAAGCAGGGTCGACCACATAAAATATTTAGTTTTTAAACATGTTAACCAGCTTTGATCTGTTTCTGAATATCCAAATTTTCTGTTTCCATCGGACTTTCTAAAATGTTATTTCAACAGCCCCTCTTTTCCTGCGATGTTCGTGCTGAGTCCTCCTACAAGAGCAATTCATCTAGATCTCTGGCCGATAGGCGGCATGCGTCCTCTGGACATGGCCTGATAAAAACAAACCCTGCTGTCCCGCGCCTTCGTGAGATGAAGTCTGCATTATCTGGCAGCAGACACATGGCGCCTACTATTCCCCCCCCCCTCCCCCTCCCGCGTAAGACAACCACTGCTCCAGCCGTTTTCAAAGTCGCCTCACGTTTCCCTTCACTAGGCGAGTGGGCAGTTCTACAAATAGCACGGCAGTAGACGCCCTTTGGCCTTCACGACCTACACAAGCGTTCCTCGCTCGCTCCTATCTTCGTTCACCTGCTTCTCCGGTGACCTTCCATTTAGCTACGCATACAATTTAGTATATGAAATCAAAATCCGGGTGGTTATGTTTCGGCAGTCACTAGTACAAATTCATAATTTATTACGCAATGGGGATTAATTTGTTCTGTTTTAACTTGATGACATGTTACAGGTTTTGCACATGTTACGAGACAGTTTGATCAAAATGGTCGCGCGATAAACGCAGTCTATAGTTCCTTTTCATTCTTTCCTTTCTGCTACATTTGAGCTTCCTCCAATTTCTTTTAACTGGCTCCACACATCTGCCGGCGCACAATTATCCCACTCTGCCATCACGTCCTAATGCGACCAGATTCTGTATCTTCAACTGTTATGTTTCGAAAGCAAATCCATTCAATGATACAATGAATTACGGGTTGTAGCAACATATTACGATGAAAGTATCTGAGTAAAAACTGTCAGCTTACCTTCTTATTTTATTCGCTGAAAAAAATGGTTCAAATGGCTCTGAGCACTATGGGACTTAACTGCTGTGGTCATCAGTCCCCGAGAACTTAGAACTACTTAAACCTAACTAACCTAAGGACACCAAACACATCCATGCCCGAGGCAGGATTCGAACCTGCGACCGTAGCGGTCACGCGATTCCAGACTGTAGCGCCTAGAACCGCACGGCCACTCTGGCGGGCCTGTCCGCTGAAAGTTACAAGTAACTGACCTGAGCCGTGTGTGGCTCATGTTCCCGCCATCATGTATTTTACACCTTGTTTTTAACGTATTTCCACATCACTACGTAAATTTTAATTACTGGTGTCACTGAGTTTCTACTTTGCCTGACCATGACAAACGCTAGCAGCGCGTATCGATATATCCCCTCTCGTAGTATCTTTGCTCAACTGCTATTACTTCCCGGTCGTTGTCTGTCGTAAACCAGTTCGATAGGCAGTTCGTATCACGAGTTCGGGTCTCCCAGTGTGTTGGAGCGCGTCTGGAGCGCAGTAAGGACCTGCCAGTCGGGAAGTTGCAATTCGGTACTAGTGCAGTCGGGTTGAGCAGCAGTTAGGTCTTCCAGCGCATCACTTGAGCCGGGCCACGGTCTTGGTGGATAGTCGGTCGGTCGTCCTACCGGACGACGCGTTTTGGCTCGCCGATCGTTCATGAGTCGGCTACGTGTGTGTGTGCATCGACTTCCGATTTGTCTTCGTGGGTGCTTAGTTATTGTTGGGTATCGTTCAGGTCTTCGTACAAGTGTTTTTCAGGTTGTGTGTGTAGTTGGTGTGGTGTCACCACCAGACACCACACTTGCTAGGTGGTAGCCTTTAAATCGGCCGCGGTCCATTAGTATACGTCGGACCCACGTGTCGCCACTGTCAGTGATAGCAGACCGAGCGCCACCACACGGCAGGTCTAGAGAGACGTCCTGGCACTCGCCCCAGTTGTACAGCCGACTTTGCCTGAGATGGATTACTGACAAATACGCTCTCATTTGCCGAGACGATAGTTAGCATAGCCTTCAGCTACATTTGCTACGACCTAGAAAGGCGCCGTATTCAATTGATATTGAGATTCTATTAATGTATCATCAAGAGCGATGTTCTACAAATGTGGATTAAAGTTAAGTATTCCAGAAGCTACGTACTTTTCTTTATAGCATTCATTACGTATCCTGTTTCAGACCTCACGCCAGCCTGCGTGAATTTAAGCGCGTGCCTTTCGGCTTCCTCTCATTGTGTCTAGGCTGTCTTGTCTAGACACAACAGTTGGTGTTATTTCCACTGACGACTGTTTTAGATGTTGTCGGCATTCTGCGGGAGTCGGTCGGTTGCTGCGAACCAGAGAAGTTATCTCCGCACGGTGCAGTCGGCTGGTTCGCTGGCGGTCCCTGCGTAGTGTCGGAGCGTTTGTGGAGCTGTCCGATCGTTGCGAGCTTCGTGGTTCACCGACCCAGGACGTCAAAATTGAGTAGCGGTTTCAACTATTCAAGCCACGTCCACTCATGTTGTGTGGTACGTTTCGGTAGTTCACTGTTGGGAGGTTTTCCTGTGAGCAACACCGAGTGCTTCTATTGCTGAAATCTAGCTGCCATGTGGTGCAATTAACTATATTGGTTGACTACAATTCGAATGCACCAGCGGAATTTTCTGTGTTGAGCCCGTTAGTGTTCTGCTTACGTGCCCTGGCCACTAACGTAATTTCAGGAAGCGTCCTTTCCTCACCTGTTGTTACTGTCCAACATGGTGTGTAATTTTGACAGCTAATACGTATTTCATTGTGGATAATCACGTTCATAACCTTCTGTGTTTGAGTTCTCATGTACTGATTAGTGACAAGCAAGTCCTTGTGTCGGTTGGTCCGTGGCTGTCCCCTGGTTGGGTTCCGACGGATCAAGTGTAGTTGGGCTCACCACCTGTCTCACCTAAATGAAGGAGGGCAGATCGACCTCCCTGGAGGCTTCCGAGTGCCGTTGTCTTTATTGTCTTTCCCACCGGTGTTTAATTATTTGCTTTCAGCTACATAAAATTTAGGGCTTATGGTTATATTTTTTAAAAATTTTGGAAATTTTTGGGCTTTCAGCCTTGCGAGTTATTCTTAAAATTATCTTTCAAGCTTAAACATTGCGACCTTCTGCCTTTAAAAGATTATGGTAATATATTTTAAAATTTTGAAACTTAATTGTGGCCTTCAGCCATTTGTATTGCAGCTTGCATGTGTTTGTTCTATCTACTTTGCCTTGAGGCCTTCCATCTAGCTGTGATATATGTTTTTTAAATTATTTTATTGGTATTTTAACTGCATTTTTATCTTGTTAATTTTGAAGATTTCTTGTTTGGAGGCCTTCAGGCGTGAAAGAGTTGCATTTGGTAAAGGTTCGGCTATGTAGCGCTTTGGTTGTAAATGTGTTATTAAATTACAATAAATTACAATTAGAAGGTGAAACTGACCCCAACCTTATTTGGCCTTTTCCACAATCCTAATTACCTGTTCTGCCCAGCGGGTTTAGCGGGCGTTTATGACCTGTTTTATTTGCTTCCTTCTCACCCATTCCACAGTTGAAATGGCGTTTGTCTTCTAGTTCTTGTTTATTACTTAAAGAAATCGGAAGAGGGCAGCAGTAGGTATTGGTACGTTCCTATGCGACCAAACTGCTGAGGTTATCGGTACCTAGGCTTACACACTACTTAATCTAACTTAAAGTAAGATCAACACACACACCCATGCCCGAGTGAGGCTCTAACCTCCGACGGAGGGAGCCGCGTGAATCGTGGCAAGGCGCCTCACAATCAGACCTCGCGGCGGCAGCAGTAGTTAGAAGTCAACATGATTATCGCACAGGTCAAATATTGAATGCGTACGATTACCTGATACAAACACTGACTGAATTCTCCTTTACACCTTTCCCGTTATTTTAAATCGGTATTCACTGGGGACCGAGCGGCTATGGCAAGGGAGACACTACTACCAAGACTTCAGTAATGAGATTACGTTTTGTCACCATGTGAGTGATGCACATAGACGTGTATGGCACAGACCTTGTGAGACATACTTTGGATTGCCCGGTGGTGTTTAAATGACAGAGCTTTGGCGTAAAACTTACATAAAGAGACCTGTGACGTAATGGCCGTTGTCGAACATAGTAGACGCCGAACAGAACGTAAAAAAGAAGCTGTACCGCTCCATGCGCATTAAAGGCAGAGGGTGCAGTGGGTGCCTACCTGTTGCCAGTGAGAATGTCCATGAGGGAGCTCTTGCCCGCACCGGAGGAGCCCATGATGGCGGTCAGCTGACCGCTGCTGAACCGCCCCGTCACGCCTTGCAGGATAGTCGTCTTGCCTGAGAACAAAATAAATTCAGAATTTCAGTGTCGATTTTCCTTTAGAGCCTAATTACGCGCTGCGCAAGTGTGCTCTCAGAATCAAATGCTATAAAAAAATTCTAACGCCCTTAAGCACTATGTTCAGTGGCACCAGGGTGTAACATGTACATACTGACAAGGGAACCTCCCCATCGCACCCCCCTCAGATTTAGTTATAACTTGGCACAGTGGATAGGCCTTGATAAACTGAACACAGATCAATTGAGAAAACAGGAAGAAGTTGTGTGGAACTGTGAAAAAATAAGCAAAATATACAAACTTAGTAGTCCATGGGCCATATAAGCAACATCAAGGAGAACATAAGCTCAGGAGCGCCGTGGTCCCGTGGTAGCGTGAGCAGCTGCAGAAGGAGAGGTCCTTGGTTCAAGTCTTCCCACCAGTGAAAATTTTACCCTCTTTATTTTTGCATAGTTATTATCTGTCAGTTCGTTCATTGACGTCTCTGTTCACTGTAATAAGTTTAGTGTCTGTGTTTTGCGACCGCACCGCAAAACCGTGCGATTAGTAGACGAAAGGAGGTGCCTCTCCAATGGGAACCGAAAACATTTGATCGCAAGGTCATAGGTCAACCGATTCCTCCACAGGAAAACACATCTGATATATTCTATACGACACTGGTGACGGCATGTGCGTCAGATGACAAGAATATGTTGTCGACCCACCTAACTTTTACACTTGGCGAATAGGTAAAAAGATTCTTCTACCTTGCCCGATTTAGGTTTTCTTGTGGATGTGATAATCACTCCCAAAAAAGTGATGAAAACATAAGAGTTTGTCACATAAACTGAAAACAAAAAATTAAAGTTTTCTCTCGATGGAAGATTTGAACCAAGGACCTTTCGTTCCGCAGCTGCTCACGTTACCACGAGACCACGGCGCTTCTGCGGTCCCTGTGTCCTTGATGTTGCCTATCTTCCCATGAACTACTCAGTTTGTATATTTTGCTTATTTTTTCACAGTTCCACACAACTTCTTCCTGATTTCTCAATTGATCTGTGTTCAGTTTTTCAAGGCCTATCCACAGTGCCAACTTATAACTAAATCTGAGCGGGGTGCGATGGGGAGGTTCCCTTGTGAGGGATGCAGTGTTTGTGATTAGTTTATCGCTGTCATCGCTGACCAGGTGGGACAATATGAGCAACGTTTATTCTGGAGCACAACCATGCCCTGTCAACGAGCATGTATTTCTGGTGAACAACTTCAACCATTTGATTGGGGTCCCACTATGGGCCTGCTGGATACTGGATGGACGAATCGATGGGTTGCTATACATGTTTGGCAAAAGGTATCTGTAGAGTGTCTCTGCTTTCAGCAGTTGTCTGTGGAACATTTCCAGACCACTATAACAGGGTCTGGATGTCCACGCAGTATAGGGTAAGGTGGTACTATTGCGATCATTTCGGACAAATGTTATTGTAACTGGAAATATATTGAGAAAAGAAATAATTTTAACTATGGTACATATTCTTGGATGTCTAACACAAATATTAGACAGTTACAAATGTTGGTATAAACACAAAAAAAGGTTACAGAATTGAGAAAAATCGATCGAAAATATACCACACTAGGTACAATTGTGATCACTTTCTGGTACAATTTTGATCACTGGCATCTTCCACAAAAAAACACTTTTTCCCTCAGGCACCAGCGCATACTTCGTGGTACTAAACATTCCATTTTTGGCAGCGAATCCAGTCACCCTTAGCTACTGATTCTGCACTATAATAATTCAATAAACAAAACTCACAATTATTCTTTCTGTTTGCTGGCGATTTGGAGCTTCTTTCATCATTACTCACAGACGTACATGTCTGTTTAGTGTTCTTGTTGTATTTATTCATTGCTTTCCTTGTGCCCTGTTGAAAATGTTTTCCCTAGCCGCGGAGGTTTTCCAGGTTTCCATCTGAAGTGAGTCTAGCTGATGTCTGTGTTTTCCTCTTCCGAGACAAAAATTTTTTCTCAGGACTTGGCAAAATGTCCTTGACAGCATAATGCTGAGAAATTGTACTGGACCCTGGCGTTACGGATTTGACGTGTTCTTCAGTTACATCTTTTGAAGATAAGGGTTCTTCTCCCACAATGCTGTTAGTAGCTTGACTGGTGGAGATTGAAGGAGCAGGAGCCTCGAATAACGTTGAAGGTGCAAATTTATCCTCGGGAACAATGTCTCTGCAAAAGGGCTGTACACTGCAACCCTTTGACTGCGCACCCAACGGACTCAGTTTTGCTCCAGGCATCACAGAAAATTGTACAGAATCGTTGTTTTGTAATGCTTTCATTGGGATTGCGATGAATCAAGTTAGTTGCTTTTCTGTGATACTGAGCCTTTAGGAACTTGAAGAAAGTTCTATCTAATGGTGGCAGTACATGTGTACTGTGCAGAGGCAATCCCAAAAGTTCTATGCCATTTTCCCGACAATATTCTACAGCATCTAAGCTGGTAGGGCTGCCATGGTTGTCAATAATAAGAAGTGTAATAGGGCTACCCATTGTTTTGTATTTCTTGAAGTATGGAAGCCAGACTATGAATAATTCTTCATTAGTGTATCCCGATTCACTCATCTCTGTAATGGAACCAGGAGGTAAGCCATCTTTAAATTCATGGCGTTTCCTCATTTTAAAAATTACCATTGGTGGTAAATACGTACCACTTGCATTCATGCATGCAGCAACAGTCACATTTTGTCCTCTATCCACGTTTGTTATGAAACAACTTCTCGCTTTCCTTTACGACTTACTATTTTTGTGGGTCTGTTGTTAAGAGGAAAGCTGGATTCATCCATATCATAAATACACTCTGGTTTATCAAAAGAATCATATTCCTTAAAGATTTCTTCTAAATTCTGAAAATATATACTTCTGCTTTATTTAAGCCTTCAGCTCTGGCTCGCGGAAGACCCTCGGGTTTTCTCAGGCTAAGGTGACTGTGTCTCTTAACAAATGCTATAAACCAATCGATTCCAGCAACCTTGTTTTCTAAGTTCCATGGATGTTTCAAATAATTTTTCTCGGATAACCGAAATGCAGCTTTTCTTAACTGGAGTGGCGTCAGACCCAATCCTCTCTGTTCTACAAATAAAGCTCTCTGGACCAAAGCATCTTCCATTTCACAACTGAGAACCGTTGGATACCCAATTCCTGTTTCTGTGGGACTAGTCGGAGTTAATCCAGCTTGCATTTTCATTTTAATTTGCACTTTACCATGTAAAGTATTGAAAGGAATGTCATATAATTCTGAACAGCTCGAAGGCTCAAATGTCCACTCATTACACTCTTTATCGTCTCATCTAATGCAGCTGGACTCCTTTTGTTGAAGATTTTCTTTTCTACTCGTTTTCGTGGCATCTAGAAAATAAGAAGTGGCTTTAAAAATCGCGTAGGAAAATGTTTAAATATACAGAATTTATTTGCAATAATTGTGTATAATATGTCTATGGTAAGCAATCGTGACGAACTAAACTAAAAAACTGCGCTGCTCGAAATTGTACTAAGGTATCGAAATTGTACCATTTTTCTGATCGAAGATATCCTATTGGCGTGAGGGAAATCACTAGTATATAGTAGTGAATTGTGCCAAGAGATGGCAACACATGTCACAGAGGTTTTCTCTGTAGGTGCCTCAGAACACGCCCGAACGGAAAACAAGTTTCTAACCTCACTAATATAGAATTTTCAAGCGCGTGGAAACTATAAAATTTATAAGAGCGCGTTAGACTAAGTAGCTTCACTTACCTCTTCACAGGAAAAAGTTTATGTCTCTGTAGCACAAAGTGGTATATACTTGGAAAAGACAGGAGGATCTGTAGAAAACTGCTACACCACAACGCCACACAAAGGCAAGTGCTACCAACACTATTAGACTGACAAATGGCGCGAAACCTTATGTTAATTGGAATTGTACCTATATCGAAATTGTACCACCGTATCCAAGATGCACGTCAGCATCAACATATTGTGAGAACAGCAGTGGTTGGCTGGACAGCATAGAGGGACGAAATCTGGGCACATTCCGCACCTACAGTGTCACCAAGGACCATTTAGAGCCGGATGATTGCAGCAGGACTAATATCACGTGTGCGTCTGGCCAGGCTACGACCGACACCATGATAGCGCCGAGTGTGGTTGCTCTGGTGTCGTGAAAGAATCGACGAGAGTGAAATGGCGCTCTGTTGTCTTCAGTGATGAGAACAGGTTCTGTCTGTCTGCGAGTGATTGACGTTCACGTGTACGGCGTAGATATAGTGAGAGGCTATTCCGAAGTGTATTCGCCCATGACACGTATGTCCAACCCCATGCTTGAGAGGACAACTCGTAGTCTCACATGTCATGGACTCTTATCCCAGTGGTACTGCCATTTCTTCGCCAGAGAAGTGATGTGCTTTTTTAGCAGAAGAGTACAGTCCATATACGACTGCTGCTATGCAACGTGCTCTTTGTGCTGTACAGCAACTCCCCTATACAGAGAGATCACTGGGTGCCTATTCTGTATCTTTCCGCCATTGTGCCGATCGTTTCGGTACTCAATAGCACCGAACGGTCTATTACTCGAATTAGAGTCCCTGTGTTATTCAGTATGCATTTCGGCAGCGATAGCGTTCGGGTCTACGGAACCGAAGCGCTGTTGTCGGTTCGTGTCGCGCAAGCCAATCAAAAGCAAGCGGCTGCAGATCCGCGCTTGCGCACTGCAGCGCGCACAGCGCCACGAACACAAAGCGGCTAGCAGACGACACAGGCGCGCTATTCTTCCAAGTACTGAAAATTGCATTTATGTTGCCATAACGCATGACGCCGCATTCCATCGAGCTGACGTGCCAGCCTTCATCGCCCTTGCCTCCTCCTTAACAATATCAGGCGCAGTATATCCATTTCAATGATTCTCAGCTGAAATGCATAAAAATGTTTACAGTTTCTCTGACCGCTTGTTTCGATGCATGCATAATAACGATAGCGTATTTGACTGTATTCTGCAGATTGTCGTAAATGCCGCATTATGTCATCTTATTCTCATTCACACGGACATAGTGTTTTGTATTTTACGTTTCGGAAAATGAGTTAGGAATGGTGTGTAGTACCACATTGTACTAATACATCTATAAAAACACCCGAAAAATTTATTCTGAGAGTTTCAAAGAATAAGAATATAAACAGAATGTGGTTATAACACGCTCCTAGAGATCCAAATGATTAAGCAGCCCACTTCCCTATATGATGCGTCAACGATTTGGGTCTTAAAAACAAAACTGAAAAAAAAACGCATTTTCGAGAGCTCCTGCAGTTTGTCGAAGCCTATAACATGCATCTCATGAATAAAAATGTTTCGTATATGGTGCTACAGTCTAAAAATATTATGGCAGAGATCTTTCATCTCTTATGTGGTTGAGGATTCTACCACAGATAAATACTTGTGACAAGCAAGATTATGAAGATGACTGCTGCTAGTTACATTCCCAGTAATTTAAGTTGTCCTCTGGTGATTCTTTAGTAACACAATCACTAAATCCAAAGCCAAAACCGCTAAATATGTTTAAAATAACAAATTATAGGTGTTAATAAACCACAGCTCACCGATCGACAGGGCCAGACCGAAATCCAAAACCTCTCGGTACAATTGTCGTAAAATCGGTGGGAGGACCGTTCGGTAACAAGTCTCAGAAGCTTACTGAATAGGATATTTGGATAAGGAACCGAAAATGACGTCACTACCGAGACTAACCTACTACACCGATCGGTCTGAACGATACAGAATAGGGCCACAGATCTCTCGCCAATTGAACATGTGTGGGGCTTAATGACGCATTAACCTTTTCGTACTCCAGAGCCTACAAGAACCATTGCTGAATTGAAACAAAAGACGCAAAATACTTGGGGCAGTCTAACGCAGGATGCCATCCGCCACCTTTAAGATCGTCTGTCTGCGAGAACATTCACGCCTGCGTTGCCGCCAGAGGATGCTACACTGCGTACTGATGCGACTGTCTGGGCCGCCTTTACTGTAACATTTGTGTTTCATTTTAATTGAATTTCTTTTCATGTACTCCTATAATGATGAACTACGCGTCCATCACTTGTCAGTAAAATGACCTTATCCTTCAGAGTGTTGAACTTCTTTTCCAACAGTGTACATATCTACTACGGACTACACTATTGCCCATAAGCAATCATAGGCGAGGAAATAGAGTGTGAAAACAGAAAAGGTAAGCAATAGTATAACCTTCTGTTAACTTTGCCCCAACAAACCGAGTTTTTTCCACTTGAGCGGACATGATTCCAAGATAACAGCTGTGGTTTGGATTCATTATGCATCTGCCGCGCTTGTACATTCGTTGTGAACGGAACGTGGTCCCCTCTTAAAGTTCACATCGAAATGTAAAAAAAAAAAAAAAAAAAAAAAAAAAAAAAAAAAAAAAAAAAAAAAAAACACACACACACACACACACACACACGCACACGCACATATATATACCCTGTTCACAGGGTAGCATTTTTGAACATCTTGAAAAAGATCAGACAATACCAGTTATCTAACGATTCGAACTCTCATTTATACAACAGCTTCATACGTATGACTACCTTACAAATGAATTAAGATTTGATTATTTGATGTTAAGTACGTAAACTAGCGAAAATTTAGAAAATATTTGACATTATTGAGCCGTGGCGAGCTGGCGCCAGTGTTATTTTGTTCATGTATCGTTGAGATCGATTGTGCTTGAGCTAAGCTATCTTTGCTTTTCGCGTGTCTTATCTTCCGGGTTGGCGGTCGAAGCGATTTGGTTGTTAGCCCTCGACGGGTAACCCTCGAGATCTCGTGACATTCGCTGGGAGACGAGTGTCAACGGCTGCCGAACGAGCGTGATGTCCGTTATTGTTGTGGTGTAAAATTGGTCGGGCGTTTTGGCGGCATGGGCAGCTTGGAGATACAAGTTCTGTGAGTCCGCTGGGAACAAAATTTGAAGTGAAACGGTGAAGCTGTGGAACCTGCTCCTTCGTATTGTGTACGTGATATGAAGTAAGTGGTCATAACTGTGTTTTGTTGACCGACGCACTCAGAGGCATTTAAATTTCATTGTTATGGTGAGACTTTCATAGTGAACTTCAAGATGGTGTGGAAGAGTTCAGTTGGCCTAATTAAATGGTGTCTGTTATTTGAAAGTTTTCTCAGAAGTTTTACTATTGCTCTGTGTTTCTTGTAATCAAATGATTTTATGTTGGCGTTTCCAAAGCCTGCGCTCTATTAATACAGCTGACCATGTGTAAAATGCTTAAGGTCAAAGTTGCGAATTTCTCAGTAGTGTAACGTATTCCTTCACACGCTTACCCATATATCAGGTCAAAGGTTCTGCCGAGTGTTTCTATGTTTCAGAGTTGTAGGAATGTCTTTGTGATTCGCGCAAAAATCTTTGATTGTGCCAGCCCCTTGGCGGCGAGTGAAATGTCATCCGAGGTCTAAGCCTGGCAGTGTTTAATAACCTGGCCACTACTGGGAGTTGTTTACATAGCGCCTTCCAAAGTTTAGTATTTATCTTCCTTCCGCCAAGGCAAGATAAGCTGGTAGATATATAAATATATATTGTATGTAACCTGTTTTTACAGCTGGTCGTTGTGACCGAGAGGTTCTAGGCGCTTCAGTCCGGAACCGCGCTGCTGCTACAGTCGCAGGTTCGAATCCTACCTCGGGCATGGATGTGTATGATGTCTTTAGGTTAGTTAGGTTTAAGTAGTTCTAAGTCTATGGGACTGATGACTTCAGAAGTTAAGCCACATAGTGCTTAGAGCCATTTGAACCATCTGTTCTTATACGAACCTCTTTCCTTAAATATTAGCGACTGGCAACTGGCTAAATTTTAAATTACTTAGTATCTGCTGAGTTCCTTGCGCAACCGTTCTATTAGTCTTATTAACACGTCTGACCACGTGAACATCCTTTTTTAAAGACCAGTGTTTCTGCTGTAGTTTTTTATATAAGTGGTTCTATCACGTTATGTAAGTGTAACTTAGCTTGGCACTAGTGTTGAAATGTCATTAAGTCACCCTTTATTGGTAACTGTTTTCATTATATGTATTTTGAGGGAAATCCTACTTGGGAGTTTGAATTTCTGAGGTTGTCGGTAATTTTGTTTTCTTAATAAGGGAAAATAAAGAGAGGGGTATTAGTGCCCAGCAACGTTAAATTTGTAATTGAGCTTTTAACAAGTGTTTCTTTAACCGATTGAAATAGTAAATTTAAAAGGGTATTTTAGTGAAGAATGATAAGTGTGGCCGTCTTAATCTAATAACTGGTTTTAAGGAGTTTGATGAAGTGGCCTTGTGAAGTAATTGATAATTGCAATGCTTAAGGTTTCTATAAATGGCTGGCAAATTAAGTTTTTTATAACTTTCTCTTAAGGGATGGTTAATTTGAGTACTGAGTACGCTGGGTTTCTAACTGTGTTTCTAAGCTTTATCTAGGGGCTCATCCACAATTTGTAATTGTCAGATTCCTTAAAAGGTGTGATGTCAATAAACTGTCTTAATTATAAATTGTGACTACCAACCATGATTCCATCCCGGTTCCTCTTTTATGGTATCTAAGATTTGTGGGATAAGTGTGGTACGAAAAGGGATCCACATACCAATTACGTCTATAGTTTGTTGGAATTCGCTAATTCTTTCGTTATCAAACATGGGACGAGTCCAGTCTGTGTAATTTGCGCTCCGTTTTAAGCAAAAGCTAGTTTTTAACTCATCTCTATGTTTATGACGTCATATCTCCCGAAATATGTGATGTTCAGTCATATAATATTGCAGGTACATTCACTGATATTATGTGGAAACTGTCTACAAAATGTGTTGTGAATAGAGTTAGTAACAAAGAAGTAATAAGTTGAAGTTTTACTGCACGAAAGGCGAAAAGGTAGTAAGCGATGAAATTTTTTCGTTCATGATTTTGTGGAGGGGAGTGAAAAAGAACAAGGTTAACCCACCAGGGTAGCTGAGAGCGCCAATGCGCTGCTTCCTGGACTCGGATAGGCGCGCTGGCCCCAGATCGAATCCGCCCAGAGGATTAACAACGAGGGCCAGTATGCCGGCCAGCCTGGATGTGGTTTTTAGGCGGTTTTCCACATCCTGCTAGATGAATACTGGGCTGGTCCCCAAGTTCCGCCTCAATTACACGACTCACAGACGTCTGGAAAACGTTCGCACTGTTTCATGACTTACTCTAGACGCAGACAGCTGGGGTTCACCACTTCCATCCCGGGGGGTTCGGGGTGGCGTCAGGAAGGGCATCCGGCCACCCTCTGCCATTAACACTGCCAAATCCGTAATAACAAAGCCGACCTCACGTTGGAGCGGGACAAAGGCCCCGAGAAAGAAAGTGAAGGAGAACAAGGTTCGAAGTTGCACATGAAGTCTTTTGGAAATGCCCTCATTCTCAAATAGTGGATATATATAGCCTGCGTAATTTGCACGCCATGACTCAAGACATATATACAGTCTCTAACTGTAATACTTGCCTTACCTGGTTAAACCTTTAACTTAAGATTATACCTATTAATGAGCAGATTATGACAGCGTTGTAAATTTTTGATTTCGGTCAATCTAAGGAAAATAAAATTTTTGCTGTCCCTGAAAGCCGTTTTGTAGGCAACTGCAACTGGAATTTACACCATGGACAGTGAACCCATACAGCCGTTTGTTAATATGCACTGTGGTCTCAGCAACATTATATACTAGGGCGTGCTGGAAAGCGATTCCTCCCAAATTTTTATATGAAAACTCCAACTAAAGCTTTTTTAAATAAAACAGACATTATTAACAATCTACATCTTTATACTTCATGCCCACAAATTCGCAGTCGTCTGGCGCTAAAGGGTTAGAGGGTTCCCAATAGTAAGTTGTAACATGATGGAATGTAACGTAAATATGTCGGTGCGTGAGTAACAGCTAACCGTCTACACATGGAACATCTTCTCCTTCAGCATGATAATGCCAGACCAACACACAAACGCCGCGGCATCCGTAACAGACCGGCGCCTTGGGTTCACAGTCACCGATCATCCTCCATTAAGTCCGGACCTGGCCCCATCTGATTTTCATTTGTTTCCAAAATCTGAAGAACCCCTTCGAGAACTTCACCTAGATTGTGATGAAGCTGTGGCTCCTTCAACAAAGTCAAAAGTTCTACACTGACGGTACCAACAAACATGTCACTCATCGGAAGGAGTGTGTTCGACGCCAAGGTGACTATGCTAAGAAATAAATATGTAGTTATCATGAATAAACATGGCGAATGTTAATAACGTTTGTTTTGCTCAGAAAGCTTTAAGAGTTTTCAGGTAAGAAATTCGGAGGTATTACTTTTCAGCATGCCATTTGTTTGCATGTATGTATATGTGTAAAACATTTTTATAATATATTTTTACATGTAATATCCGTTATAATTCGTTAGCGGCCATCTGATCCCGACAATCGGTCACATTAAGTCACGACTAGCCTTACACTCCACTCGAAACGTATCCATAAGAGAAAACTGCGGTGGGAACGAAGGAGCGCATTATAGCACTGACGTAACGGCGGCGCCTTGGTTTCTATTGTATGCAACCTGCAACATTCCACTAGTAATCGCTGAGTTTCTGATATCTATTGGCAATCAGGGGGAGAGCCGGTGCAACAGATACTCAGAAGCAAACCGCAGAAGAAAGGTCGACTGTTTTCGGAGGCGGAACAAGAGACCACCTGAGCACCGTAATAGAGAAGACGCGTCGTGTGGCCGTCTCCATGAAGAATGAGCGTTGCTACCGATGACGAGTACGTGTGGTACAGAGGCCACTCTCGCCGCAGCAACCCTAGACGCAGTATGAAGGTAAATCCTACAAGAATAGCACAATCGTGGTGCAACTGTTCCTCTGTTTTCCCCCTCATTTATCGGATTCCTCTGCGTTTTTATCATTATAGCCTGTGCACCGAAATGCTTAAGACCACATGCACTGTTGCAGCGCTTATAAATTCTTTTACATACTCTGCACAAATAATAGTGCGAATTCTTTCGCATACCCAACCAAAATAATAGTGTGTTGCTGCTCGAATCCGTCTTACAGCTCTGCCGTCGATCCACTGTCACTATATCGCTGGCCAACCTTGCAAGTAGGACAGAACCGATGCCCTTTGATCCAGAGCATTACTTTCTGAATAATGTGCGGTGTTACTCTTTCAGAGAAATGGTTGAGTAAATCACCTAACGATCATATTTCATTCGATTATTTCTACCAGCCACATAGGCACTGGAAGTTCCATCGGCAATTACATAATCTTCCTTATTCGTGTGCAGAACTTAAGGACAGTAGTAACTTTCACCGACGTGTCACTGTCAAGTAACACAGCTAGATGAAACTTGGACCATGCGTAACAGGAACTGCTACAGTGTAGTACAGAAAATATCTGAAGGAAATACACAATGAGACGAACAGAAATGACACTAATCATCTTGTGGTGCATTTCTTCTTGTTATGTCCGTGCTTGCTACGAAAATGGGATGAGAAATTTCGCCTTATGCAAGACACATTTTTTTGTTTTGTTTCACCCATACATGTTTCAGCACTTTCGTGCTATCGTCAGTGGGTTTAATTTTATTTTCAACTGTAAAATTCTTGTTACATATTAACATTTATGTTGTTTATAACATTATGTCAAAGTTCCATTTATAGCTTAATAGGCGAAAAGTGGATCTAAACAATAGTTGACAGACCACCTGATAGCACACAATCACCACCCAACAAACACTGAAATTGACTTACACATCCTAAAAACTAGTAGCAACCTATACCAAAAATTAACTACAGAAGAAAACTATCACATCCAAAAATCAATAGTCCAAGGAAAGAAAGTACATCCACTTTTCGCCAATTAAGCTATAAATCGAACTTTGACATAATATTATAAACAACACAAATGTTAATATGTAACACCAATTTTACAGTTGAAAATAAAAATTAAACCCACTGACGATAGCACAAAAGTGCTGAAACATGTATGGGTGAAACAAAACAAAAAAAGGTGTCTTGCATAAGGCGGAACTTCTCATCCCAGAAATGACACTTTTTTACAGAAACAGTAATTACACTGAATTCACCGCGGTTCATGATGGTCCGTTGCACTTTATAAAAAAAGCGGAACATGTTGCTTAATAGGATATATGATCACCATGGACAGCAGTGCATGCTCTGCATCGTGTTCCCATGCTGGCGACAAGGTTGGTAAGGAGTTTCTGCGATAGCGCGATTCTTTCCACCGTCAAGGCGGATGGTCGTTGGTTCATGTGAATATGTAGCACTACTTGATAGATGATATTTAAGTCGGAGTAATGGGCTGGTCAGTCCATACGGCGCAAATCCTCCCTGTTCGGTGTGGTCGCTAAATGTCATCCATAAAAATAAAGTTAATGCCGGATGCACCCCTGAACAGACGCACTTAGGGGTGGAGTACAGTGTGACGGTAACGTTGAGCTGTGAGTGTACCGTGTTCAAAGTTTTGCAGATGAGTACGTCCATGTAGCATTATGCTTCCCCATGCCATAACACCTGGACTACGGAAAGGACCATGTTCAACAATGTTCCTGGGTGTATTTACGTATTTCCATCTGTCTCTATATGCGCGTACATCCAGTATTGCGATATCATTCTTCTCAATTTCTGAAATCACTGCAACCAGACAACCTTTGTGAGGGTAGACTGTTTTTAATTCACCATTACTATTGATAATCACTAAAACCTGTACACCACCTAGCATATTCACCTCTCGATACACAGCCTCGACGAAGTTTCTCAATGTTAAAACCATTTTTAATGTCCATCATTGTCAAATTCATTACACAAATTAAATTTATTGATTCATGTTCTACATTAAATTAGTGGCCAGTTTAAGACTGTGGACATTATCAAATGCCTGCAAAAACAATATCGACAAGTAAACATACGTTCGGTTCCTGGTTCTCATTGAGAGTACGGATTAGACTTCTGTCCCAGAAACCGATACAAACTACCTACGGTAGGGAAACATTTTATCCCATTTCACACTACTAAAAGCAGTATCATATGGCGATG
Organism: Schistocerca nitens; assembly: GCF_023898315.1. Lineage (NCBI taxonomy): Eukaryota > Metazoa > Arthropoda > Insecta > Orthoptera > Acrididae > Schistocerca > Schistocerca nitens. The sequence continues at coordinate 409,628,002 of NC_064620.1, forward strand.
AATTGCAGTGCGTCAGCATATGTCAAAGACTCATACCCCTGAGAAAAGATTATCTGACTCTGTAGCCTTTTTTGGATAACTGCACCTTTAATTTTAGAGCTATTGTAATTACCTTTTCTAGATACTGTTGTAATAAAGTGTCTTGAAATTAATCTTTCCCATGTTAAATAAGCCTTTCGACACTATTTTCAGGAATGACGATTTATTTTCTTGATTTTCTTGTGGACACTAGCGCATACACTATAATTAGAAGCACATCGGTGCAGAGCAAGAAAGTTTCTTTTCAACGAAACATCTTTGTTCAGACTACACACTGGCTTAGACTTAAGAAAGAAGTTTCAAACGCTGCAAGTCTTGGTTATAACATTGTGCAGAAGCGAAAGATTGACCATGATAAAGCTGAAGAAAGTAAATAGAATAATTTGAAACGGAGTGCTACAGGAAGTTTTTAAACAATTAAGTGGTTATAAAAAGTCGAAAACTAACAAGAGCTAGATAAAATAGCAGAAAAAAGATGTCTACTCAAGGGATAAATTGTATATATGCACACAAATTGGGAAGCGTAAAAGTGGGTGGTAATGAAAGGTAACTGTAATGTGCAGTAAGAGACTAAATGACTACTATTAGATAAGGTGAGATGAAGCACAGTATCAAGCGAGTCATAAACAAACACAAAGAAAATACATTTAAAGGGTTTTCAGGATAAAAGTTACTTAGTAAGCACAGCTTTATAGTGCAAAACATACGCGTATTGTTCACTAGTTTGAAAAGTATATCTAGATGAGATATTTCTTCGTATGCAGTGAAGGAAACCTGAAGTGTTTGTCAGTGGCGCGCTCACATCAATTGACCGACTACGAAAAAGACCATGCCACAAGCGTCAGGTAGAGGAAGGGAACTAGGGGGCGCGCTCCCCGCCCTTGATCCAAAGTGTGCAAGTATACGTTGTAATATTTCATTACTATACACGAAGACAGCATTGTGTTTCTCTACAGATACCTCCTTACAGCAACCAGCAAACAAATAGCAAGAGTTCTCCAAACCGCTAGACAAGGCACATCAGCTAATGTGACATGAGAATGACCGTAACAATAAAGTAATACGTACCTGACAATAAGAGGTAATGTTTACTAGTTTGCTAGTGAGTACGGAGACAGATAGTGCACAAAAATACCTTTAAAGACGTAGCACGCAAGTCAATTTCATCTGTCGTCGACATTTAAGAACGCCTTTGAATTGTACAGTATCTTCTCTGTCGCTTTCTTATACGCAGCTGTTACATCCAATCAATTAGGTCGAACCTATAATACGTCCACGAGGAAGTCGAAAAGAACATATTAATATATCTCCTTTCAATCCATATCTGGAATATGACGAAAATTTGATACGTAACAGACTACGGAAAAGCTCTCCACCCGATGTTTTTCATTGGGCTTAAGATATACAAACATAAAGCTATTCGACCTCAAAAATAAATATAAAACGAAGGAGAAATATTTCTCAGTTTGGCAGTGAAAGAATAACGTAGATGTTTCTCACCATAAAAGGTTTTTACGCCGTGTTCATTGCCGAAGGTTTTTCTGTCGATATATTTATGATCGGCGACGCTATCTATTTGTACGGCTGCCATAAAACTACGCTGGACTCATCAAGTTAACTAGCCAAAGAGTCTATAGATACAAGAACAGGTGTTAAAGCTAGCGAAAAGGGCGAAATTCCAACGAATCCTATTTTAAATATGTCAGTTTTCCTGTCGCCAAAGCACGCTTTTGGACATGTGCATTTGTAGATGGGAAATTCTTTTCTTGATTTCTTTTAGATTCCACGACCTTTCTCTTTCTTCATCCAGCTGGGCCACAAGACATACGTAGCATTTCCCAGTTATTGTTTCATCCTTTGCCAGGTAATCACTAAGAAGAATCTATCGTATCAAATCGGAGCACAAAGATCAGCTGGAGTTTAAAAAAAATGTCCTCATGTTGTAGAGACATTAGTTTCCGCATCTGAGTTGAGTCAGTATTCAACGAACGGGGTACCTAACTTGCCCAAAATTTCCCCATAATTCTTCATGTAAAACGTAACGTACTTTTCGTTTTGTCTGTGACATGAGCTATTTCATGTTCTTGTAATCGTAGGTTGTTCAGTCACATACTATGGACTGTCTCGTTTCTTTACAAACTTCCCCCAACTTCTAATGAGTTTCTGTCAAAAGAATGTGAAGTTTATGAGGCTCGGTTTTCCTGTTTACCTATTTGAATTTTACTGAAACTGAATAGCTGAATAGTTTATCTTACGTTATTGAACGTTATATGCAAAAAGAAGACGGATTTCTTTTATATTATTGGATCAGTACTGCACAGATGCTGAATAGGTCACTTAGTAAAGCGGCATTAGCTGGTGAATGAATGACTTAAATACTATGCGTTTCGGGATAACCCGTCATCAGATATCTGTTAAATGGGGGTACATTGTCACGTAATAAAAGTACGTGACGCATGACAAAAATATCCGTAAGTTACAAGTAAAAGACAAAGATACATCGAGTTGTACATATGAACTGAAGTTATATGTTCCATAGATAACTCTCTGTGGCAGACCTGCAGTTCTACAGTGATACCAGCAATAGAAAACAAAATTCTACATGCCGATGGTGTACCCCCTAGTGGTGGTCACAGCGTCAAGTGGCAACACATTATTTATGTGATACCACTTTTTAGAATCACACCCTCATGTAACAAAAAACACGAACGATAATATAAAATACATCCATAATTAATTAATGGCCTATAAGCGCCAATATAGTAGGTGAAAAAGTCTTGAGACAACTTCACATACGATGTTGAGACAACTTCACATGTAAAACAATGAAATTCTAAAATCTTTACGTGGATTTACAATATTCTCCTTCCACAATGACGCTAGCTGTAACTAATGATAAAAATAACAACGTAAGAAATAAATACAAGATTACTGTTGGCTTATGAGCGCCAATGTGACGCTCAAATCCGGAGATTAACGTAAGTAAAATAATTTCTATTTATAAAAAAATATACAGACACAGAAAAAAATAATCATTTTGGTATGACATTATTAAAAGATGAGGAACAGCGAACTAAAAGTAAAAGTTAAAGATAATATCTCTTATCGAGACAAACAGACATAATGTATAAAAAGTCGCTAAAGTGAAGTTGTACATCAGACAACCGGGGAAAATGACATCTTCGAATATGCGAAATTAATCAAATCTAAAATACATTAGAACAAAAATAAACCAAAGGTAGGTAGGTAGTGGCTGTAGTATGCTAAAAATTACTTAGCCAATATGTCTTTGAAAATGTCAAAAAACCACTAAGGGTACACTATCGCCACCTACAGGAATAATTTTGTTTCGTGATGCTGGTATCACTGCAGAATCGCCAATCTACCTCTCACAGTTACGTATGCAACATATAATTTCAGTTTATCGGTACAACTTGATGTATCTTGTAAGCGTCTGCCGGCCGCGGTGGTCTCGCGGTTCTAGGCGCTCAGTCCGGAGCCGCGCGACTGCTACGGTCGCAAGTTCGAATCCTGCCTCGGGCATGGATGTGTGTGATGTCGTTAGGTTAGTTAGGTTTAAGTAGTTCTAAGTTCTAGGGGACTGATGACCACAGATGTTAAGTCCCATAGTGCTCAGAGCCATTTGAACCATTTTTGTATGCGTCTTTTCCTTGTAACTTATGGATATTTTTGTGATGCACCATGTTACTGGTGTACTTTTATTAAAGATGGCTTATCCCGCAACGCGTAATATTAAACTCATTCATTCATCATCTGATAACGAAGTGATCTAGTGAGGAACTTTGCAGTACCGATGAAGATATACAGGGTGGACATTAATAAAGCCGAGAAACTGCAGAGATGGATTCCTGATTGGAAATGGAGGAAAAAAACATGCCGTGAACATGTGCTCGAACATAGACGGTGCGCGTGCAACGACAACAAATCGTTCCGGAACACAGCACAGAGCAGCATCGTATCAACATCACAACAAATGTTCACAAGTCACATCATGGATTGCCGCACTCTTTCACACGTTACGGCCTCCCTCCGAATATCGTCACAGGCGTCGTGAACACCCTGTTGTAGGGGCTGCACGTCAGGCACCGATCCAGCACACACAACGCTTTTCAGATGTCCCCACAGGTAAAAATAATTAGGGGTGGGGGGTTAAGTACGGCCATCTAGCAAGCCATGCCACAGGACCTCCGCGTCCTATCCAGTGTCTGGGGAAGATGCTGTTGAGGAATCGGCGAACTGTAATGTGGGATCCGTCAAGCAGAGAAAACATATCCGGTTGAACTGTCAAAGGGACATTCTCAAGCAGCCCAGACAGAGTATTCCACAAGAAGTTCAGGCACGCTGCTCCATCGAGGCTTTGTGAAACAACAACTGGTCCAAATATGTGGTCGCCAAGAATCCTTGACCAGACACTGATGCTGAACCGATGCTGGTGAGACGTCTCAGACATTCCCCTAGGACTTTCTGTGGCCCTCAGATGATGATTATGCTGATTGATGATGCCAGTTCTGGTAAAGGTAACAAGGAACACACAGCCCGAAGTCAGAGGAACTGTCATTCGTCAGCGTCATCTACCGTGGCAACGATGCATTTCCGGACACATATTCACAGGACCATTCTTCCTCCATTTTCAGTTAGTAAACCTTCCCTGTTTTATTATACTTGTACGACTTCTTGTCACATCCACAGTTCCTTTTATACCATCGTCATTTCGGTGGTAGCTGTCTTATGATTTCCTCCCAAAAACCAATCGTCCGGCACCCTAATGGGTACATAAGCTGTCTAGCCAAAACATTATGCCAGTTCCCACCGCCAGACTGAGTGTCGCATGATGGCTCTGCAAGTAGATGGTTTGGTAAGGAAGGAGTATAAGATGTATCCAATCGAATGAGGAATCGTTCTAGTGACGATAAGGGGCACCAACGGGGAAATCCACTGACATAAGCGACTTTGCTAACGGAAGATTTTTATGTCCCGGCGCTTGGGAACGAGCATTTCGGAAACGACGAAGCTGGTTAACTGTTCATTTGCTGCTGTAGTGAGCATCTTTGGAAAGTGGTTGGAGGACGGTGAAGCCAAGAGCCGGCGACCACGTGTACGACGACCACAGCTCATCACAGAACGTGGGAGTTCGAAGGTTTCCTCTCTCTGTAAAGCAGGACGGGCCGCGATCTGGCGACAGAGTACAATGCAGGTGCAAGCGTAAGTGTTTCGGAGCACGCTGCTGAGGCATCTTTTACTTGTTCCCATGCTGACCCAATAACATCGGCATTTACGATTGGATTGGGCACTGGATCATCAAGATTGAAGCATTAATCAACGGAAATGTGTCTCCTGATTGGAAGAATCGCATTTATTGTTACTCCAGGTCAATGGTCGTGTCCGAATACACCGTCATCCAGGGGCTGCACGAAACATGCACCGCGCAACAGATGCAGTCCATAGGAGCAGTATACTATTATGGCGAATATTGTCTTTACTAGCTGTGATAGTAACTGAATGCACCATGACAGCTGTGTAGTACGTGACATTGTTGTGAATCATCTGCTTCCCCCATGCTTGATGTCTTCCCTGGTGGAAATGTCATCTCCCAACAGGGTAACTGTCCGTCTCACAGGGCCATAATTATGATATAGTCACTTGAGGATCATTACATGTTGATGTCCTTGCCGCTAATTTTGATTGATCTGAATCCAAAGCCCGTAATTTACGAGAAATGATCTTCTAGTATTTATCAATTTCAGTCACTTTCTCTCTGCCGCTGTCTGCTACTCTCTCAGTATAAGAAAGCGCTAATATTTTCGAATGCCAAAATTTTTGGGAAAAATTTTTAAGGTTCTGAAGAAAGTAAAATGATACCCATACGTACACATCTGGTGCCACACATCTCCAGAAACTACCAAACAGTTGTCGAATTGGCGCAACATATATTTGCTGCTTTATTGCGTTCAAAAGGCTATTATGCTCTTTAGTGTAAATTCTATTATATACTAATGTTTTTACAGAAAATACCCAGTTCAGACACAGCCACACGTGTGGCGAGGTTTGAAACATTGTGACAGCCTTAAGACTTTACAATGTAATATCGCTGGCACTAACAACTATTCCACCACTGTTTATGTACCAGTTAAGTTCTCCATAATGTTGTGTGCAGGCAAAGTCGATTTCATCCTTTTCCCTGGCAGCTGTCTCAAGCGCCAGGAAGTCAGATTGTGTCGTACACGTCAGCAGCGACTGATTTTCCTGCTCTGAGTCAGACCGCTGATTGCAGTATCACACGCACAACAATACCACTAAATGCCTCATGTGTATGTTTCCACACTTTACTGAATAATAGATGTTTGGAAGCTAACAAAAAATCATAGCTTCTCCTAAATTCGATGATTAATGTAAGGGGGCGATCAAAAAGTTTTCGGTGGAGGGCTTTAAGTCCTGAATCGGTATATGCCAATCAGGCAAAATCGGCGTGAGCACTGAGGCACTCATTCCACCGACCGACCAGATTGAAGATACCCGTTTGGTAAAACACCATGTGCTGCTGCGCGAAGAAGTCAGTATCTGCCTGCTGCTCATTCTTGTCCGACAGGAATCGTCGGCCCTCCAAGGCCTTTTTTTTAAGAGACCGAAGGTGTGATGATCGCATCACAAGAGATCAGAACTTAAAATGGGTGCTCGAGTGCCTCCCACTTGAATTGGCGCTACCTCTGCGATACGACATTTGCGATGTGGGGAACGTGCGTCATCAAAAAGCACCATTACCTCTTGGCGCACCATTCCACATTCTTCATTCTCCACAGAGCGAGGTGCCGCAAGGTTTAGCACACTGGACTCGCTTTCGGGAGGACGACGGTTCAATCCCGCGTCCGGCCATCCTGATTTAGGTTTTCCGTGATTTCCCTAAATCGCTCCAGGCAAATACCGGGATGGTTCCTTTTAAAGGGCACGGCCGAATTCCTTCCCTAATCCGATGAGACCGATGACCTCGCTGTCTGGTCTCCTTCCCAAAACAACCCAAACCAATCTTCATTCTCCAACGGATCTACCGGTGTTTGTCCTTCGGCAGCCGAGAAAAGAATAACAGCACGTCGATCCTGTCTGGATGCATTTGGTAACATCGTCGCCATAGGTAACTTTTCCGCATTACCGCACGTACGTCGGAAAGCACGAATTACACACTGACCCCTCGCCTATATGTCGGTACTTATATAACCGCATAGGAGTCGGGCAACGTTGCATATAAGCTGGAGCAAAGCCCTCAGACGGAAACTGTTTGATCGGTCCTTACTGTTTACTCTAACTGCCAACTATGATTCACCTCACTTGCGTTGTGAATACGACATAAATATCATTTCTTGCGATGACGTATAGTTTCCTGGCACTATTCCTTCACTATAGTCGAGTCACGTTCTTTAATGTTACATACTATTATTGTTGTTGTTGTTGTTGTTGCGATCTTCAGTCCAGACACTGGTTTAATGCGGCTCTCCATGCTACTCTATCCTGTGCAAGCTTCTTCATCTCCCAGTACCTACTGCAACCTACATCCTTCTGAATCTGCTTCGTGTATTCATCTCTTGGTCTCCCTCTACGATTTTTACCCTCCACGCTGCCCTCCAGTACTAAATTGGTGATCCCTTGATGCCTCAGAACATGTCCTACCAACCGACCCTTTCTTCTAATCAAGTTGTGCCACAAATTTCTCGTTTCCCCAATTCTATTCAATGCCTCCTCATTAGTTATGTGATCTAACCATCTAATCTTTAGCATTCTTCTGTAGCACCACATTTCGAAAGCTTCTATTCTCTTCTTGTCTAAACCATTTATCGTCCATGTTTCACTTCCATACATGGCTACACTCCATACAAATACTTTCAGAAACCACTTCGTGGCACTTAAATCAACACTCGATGTTAACAAATTTCTCTTCTTCAGAAACGCTTTCCTTGCCAATGCCAGTATACATTATATATCCTTTCTACTCCCAAAATAGCAAAACTGATTTGTTTTAATCTGCCAGGAAGTTTCTTTATACTATTATTATCATAAGGAAACTTCCTGACAGATTAAAACTGTGTTCCGGACCGAGACTCGAACTCTGGACCTTTGCAATTTTTCAATCGACTGAGCTACCCAAGCACGACACACGTGCCTCCTCACAGGTTCCATTCCGCCATTCTACATTATCATTAAACTTTAAATGCCATGAAGGCTCGTCGCCGCAGAATGAATTGTATGGAACTTGTTTGCTCTGGCCACAGACATAATTCCCTGAAGCTATTTTATCATCAGAGGACGTCGTGACGTTTCCGAGGCAAGATATGATGTAAGACATGTTATGGAAACAATTACGAGCCACTAACTTGATGAAATTTTCTTTTACAGATTTTATTGTTTCATGTCATTACCAGTCATTACCATGTCATTTTGTTCATCATCAGGTGACTTCATTTACAGGACGAATGTTAATCAGCTGTTGAAATCTTTCAAATTCCATGATTTTCTACAACTAAAAACCTCAGACTCATAAATATTTGAAAAAGAAATGAAAATCGAGGATGAATTCAAATTTTAAATCCCATTATAAAAGTGTTCAATATGAATTTGTGGTGAATGTGTCAAAAAATGGTTCAGATGTCTCTAAACACTATAGGACAACACCTGAGGTCTGCAGTCCCCTAGACTTACAACTACCTAAACCTAAATAACCTAAGGATATCACATACATCCATGCCCGAGGCAGGATTCGAACCTGCGACCGTAGCAGTCGCTCCGTTCCGGACTGAAGTGCCTAGAACCGCTCGGCCACCGCGGCTGGCGGTGAATGTGCCCTAGCTGCTTTGAAGGTCGTTTTTTCCTTTTTTTTCGTGCTACTTATAGTGCCACTTAGATATCATAAATGAATACAGTGCGAGTAAAACAGTGACAGTTGTTAGTGTTTGGACTTTATTGCAGGATGTCGCAGTAGTCGGAAGTGGGCAATACCAAGCAATGAAGCACAATCTTTTTGAGTTATACCAATAAAAACTTCATTGCTTTTGTGAGATATGATGAGAGGCAGCTACCTTCCAACACACAGATGAAATCCGTTAGATTCCATAAACTCAGAGCTGGCTTAAGTCCTAACAGGCACTAGCCGCCGCTTTTGGCCCCAAGCTGAGAGGGACTGCAGAGGCGTCACAACTGTAAGATTTCTACACAATTAGTTCAAATGGCTCTGAGCACTATGGGACTCAACTGCTGTGGTCATCAGTCCCCTAGAACTTAGAACTACTTAAACCTAACTAACCTAAGGACATCACACACAGCCATGCCCGAGGCAGGATTCGAACCTGCGACCGTAGCAGTCGCACGGCTCCGGACTGCGCGCCTAGAACCGCGAGACCACCGCGGCCGGCACACAATTAGTGGCAGCCGGTTGGGGTGCCATGCAGCGACGCCTCCTAAGGGCAAAATTTGTATTCAGTGCGTACAGTTAGCAGCGAAGACTTAATGGATGAAAGTGTACTAGGGAAAAGTGCGGAGGGACCGCCAAATGATTAGACGTTTGTACAAAAATGTTGGCGAACCGGCCTTGCATAAGCTGTTCGTTGTAGTCGTAAGCGGGAAGGAAAACTCCGTTGACTGGGCGATGGATGACGTGGGAATCCCATAAGCGCCGGGCTTGCACTAGACCATCTTGCGCTGCCAAGGACAGGATGTGTGCTGCGATGTGAAGCCGTACCGGGGAGACGGTTAGATGACTGACATCCATAACATACGTCAGACATCGCAAACACGCAGCTGCTACACGGTTAAAGGCTGAATTAGTAACGAGTACAATGTATTTCCGTCCTCTCAAGCCTGCGCGTAAAGACAGTCCCTACGAAACGCATTGAGCGTGATACACGACCCAACTTCTGTAAAACTGGTAGGTTCACGAGCTTGTTATTTAGTTACACGTTTCAAAGGAATTTGCATCTCATATCGGCATAGTCACAAAGACAATTGTACGTGCTATTAGGCTTTACATTATTTCACAGACAAGCCTGTAGGAATTCAAATTAGGGAGATAATTAGCAACCATTGCACTCGATTTAATGCAATATGTGTGATTACAATTACCAACGTCTTAAGTTGGAACAACCACAGACAAAATATTGTGAGGAAGCGAACCAAAAAGTACATTTTATTCGCAGAGCACAGAGAAGATGCAAGGTGTGGGACCCTTATCTGATAAGATTGACTGAGGATATCGGAAACGTTCACAGAAGGGCAGTTCCGTTTGTATTACAGAAAAAACTGGAGACAGAGATTCACGGCTGTGACAGGTGAATTGGGGTGGCAATCATTACAACCGGCGGACGTTCGAGTCCTCCCTCGGGCATGGGTGTGTGTGTGTTTGTCCTTAGGATAATTTAGGTTAAGTAGTGTGTAAGCTTCGGGACCGATGACCTTAGCACTTAAGTCCCATAATATTTCACACACATTTGAACATTTGAATCATTAAATAACGGCGTTTTTTGTAGTGTCGAGTGTTCATAGCCTTTCTCCTCCAAAAGCCCAACTAATTTGTTGACGCCCACCTACGTATGGAGAAATGACGATCATAATAAAATAAGATAAAATCAGAGCTTTCCACGGAAAAATTTAGGTGTTCATTTTGCCAAGTGTAGTTCTACCGCTGAACGATCGAGAAACAGCGCCGAGAATTAGCCTGAAAGTGTTTGTGTGAACCTGCTGCCAAACACTTAGGTGTGAATTCTAGAGCAGTGATGTACATCTAGATGTACATCACTGCTACCGCCAATTGCGCTTATAGAACCGTTCCATATCAATAGCCGCTGTTATGCTACGTGTTTAGTTGCGGTCACGATACTGAAAAGCAGAAACTTTCCCTAGTCTCCTAATGTTTCAAGTCACAGCGACGGAAATACACATCTGGAGTACTTCACTGTGTGGATGAGATTCGTGGACACTGTGAAAGCCGGAAAAGAGAGGGTCCTAGGGTTTGAGATGTGTTATTGCTGGACTAATAAAATGAGTAGGTCCCTTCTGTGAGCCTCTTCTTGTCTCTCTCCAAGAAAAGGCTGCCCCCTCCCACCATCTTTACCGTCAGATTTTCTCATCAAATCCTGGCAAACTTTCTCCCACCGCCACCTGTTCAGGAGGCAAATTCTACCCTCTACTCCCAACCTCGCACACTCGCCCGTTCTGATGCCTCTGGCTGCGATGACGAAGTGCCAAGGAACGCAAAAAGTCCAACGGACCGTGAATTATAAGTCCTATTACTTGTCTAGATTAACAGAAGAACAGATCTTAACTGTCAAACAGAAAATATCAGCCTCAAATCTCCATCCAAGCTTCGTGTTCATCAGGCCTTCGTGTTAATACATTACTTAGGAACCTAAAGTGATCTTCCTCGATGTCTGCTTCTACCACTTATTCCATCAGCCTACAGATAACTCGGGTTAGCATTTTGTAATCATGACTGAATAAACTGGTGGTTCGGTTATATTAGTATACTGTCAGCACCTGCTTTCTTTGGAAATGACATTATTACATTCTTGCTGACGGCTATGGATACTTCGCCTATCTCATATACGTAGCGTACCAGAGGGAATATTTCTGTAATGGCTGCTTCTCATAAGGGTCTCAATGACTCTGAGGGTTCCCATCTGCTACGGGTTCCTTGTTTCAGTTTATTGCTCTTTAATATTCTTCTAGGAGTTTTCCTTGAAAGGTTACTTGGGTAAATTCTAATGAAGAGCTGAAAGTGACGCGTATGAAGTCAAGATTCCTCCCTTCAATATGACCACCACTAATCTCCTACGGTAATAGCAATAATATACAGGAAAGAAGTTTCTCGTATGTTTTGCTTCAAGCCATGTGTAAGTAGGCTGTTTAGGTTTTTTTATTGGTAACGCCACCTCTGTATGAAAATCACTGGCTGTGCTGTGTGCAGTCTGTGGCTGCTTTGCATTGTTGTAATACTCGCCATTGTAGTGTTAGGCAGCTGGCTGTGAACAGCGCGTAGCGTTGCGCAGTTGGAGGTGAGCCGCCAGCAGTGGTGGATGTGGGGAGAGAGATGGCGGAGTTTTGAAATTTGTCTTGAACTGCTATATATATTATGACTATTGAGGTAAATACATTGGTTGCTCTCTATCAAAATCTTTCATTTGCTAACTATGCCTATCAGTAGTTAGTGCCTTCAGTACTTTGAATCTTTTATTTAGCTGGCAGTAGTGGCGCTCGCTGTATTGCAGTAGCTTGAGTAGCGAAGATTTTTGTGAGGTAAGTGATTTGTGAAAGGTATAGTTTAATGTTAGTCAGGGCCCATTCTTTTGTAGGGATTATTGAAAGTCAGATTGCGTTGCGCTAAAAAAAAATATTGTGTGTCAGTGATGGCTACAGGTCTTGTGTCATTCAGATCATCATCTACCTTTGCAGATAAGTTAGTGAACTGATCCGAAAGTTCGGCTACTTTCTCCGATAGTGTACTTATTTCCTCAGTGTGTTTTTCTGAACCAAGTTTCAGAGTGTCCATTTGTGTTGAAATCGTATCTACTGTGTCCTTTAAGTTTTCTTGAGTTTTTGCAAGTTGCGTAACCGAATCGGTAGATGCAACTAAGTCAATTTTAGCTTGCAAGGTGTCGTGATTTTCATGAACAATAGTTTGCAGTTCTTTTATGGCTGCTTCGTGATTCTGTAATGCATTTTCATGACGCGAAAAAATAGGTTGGAAATGCTCACAAATTTGTGTTTTTACGTCATTACAGACTTTTTGACATTTCGATTCGATGTTATGTAACTCAGTAGTTACATCTTCACGTGGTTGTTCAAGCGTCGTGTCTAACTTTTGAAGATTTTGTTCCATTGTGTCTAACTTTTGAAGCTTTTGCTGTGTTTGTCTCTGATTTTGTTCCATTGTGTCTAACTGTTGCTGTGTTTGTCTCTGATTTTGTTCCATTGTGTCTAACTTTTCAAGCTTTTGTCCCATTTGTTGCATTAATTGTAATAACAATGCACTGGTGTCTGAAACATGTTCCTCAGTGCTTTTCGGCAGTGAATTTGCACCGGCAACATTCACATTTTGACAAGCGGAAAATGTGTCTTGACTCATTTTAGAAAACGGTGAGGACGCAAAACCTGAATCTACAGTATTTGCAAAATTGTGTCCTGTCATTTCGGATTCCTGAGGCGAGCTGTTGCCGACCGATCGATCGATAATGCTTCCCTCTTCACTGTTTCACTGTCCACGCCATTGTTTGCAGCCCGCTCCATTTCCCTACGCACAGTTACCAAATTATTACTTTGAACGTCTGTTAATTCATTACACAGTGGTGCTGGCAAGCTAAGCTCGTCGTCACTATTATTTCTCAGTTTACTTTGGAGCCTAGTGTTACGTTTTTCACACGCCATTATTGTCACAATATTTCACACGACAACACAGAAAAGCACAATTTGAAGAGCAAAAATAAGAGAACACATTAACATAACACTGAAAATAATATCTAGTTAATTGCAGCTGCGAAATACTTGGTGCAAATCTACATGCATGCCACAACTGTTTTACTGTACAACAATGGAAGACTGCAACTACAAAGGAGATTTTCTCTACAATTACGCGCTAGCAATAAACAAAAGCTACACTAATTACACAAACTACAAGAAAAAATCAGAAGATTCCAGTGAGGTATCCTCGGCTAAGGGTCGACATATGAAACGTCCCCTTTGAACAATTATACACGACTGTGCTTAAACTGACACATAATATTTTTAGCGCAACGCAATCTGACTATCAAAGATCCCTGCAAAAGAATGGCCCTGAGTAACATTAAACTATACCTTTCACAAATCACTTACCTCACAAAAATCTTCGCTACTCAAGCTACTGCAATACAGCGAGCGCCACTACTGCCAGCTAAATAAAAGATTCAAAGTACTGAAGGCACTAACTACTGATAGGCATAGTTAGCAAATGAAAGATTTTGATAGAGAACAACCAATGTATTTACCTCAATAGTCATAATATATATAGCAGTTCAAGACAAATTTCAAAACTCCGCCATCTCTCTCCCCACATCCACCACTGCTGGCGGCTCACCTCCAACTGCGCAACGCTACGCGCTGTTCACAGCCAGCTGCCTAACACTACAATGGCGAGTATTACAACAATGCAAAGGAGCCACAGACTGCACACAGCACAGCCAGTGATTTTCATACAGAGGTGGCGTTACCAATAAAAAAACCTAAACAGCCTACTTACACATGTAAAAGATATGTTACACACCGAAACGGTTATTGATCGGAATATCGAGGTAACTGAATGATGAGGATATCTGGCAGCAAACACTAGTGATGCACAATGGGATACACTAATAAAATGAGCATAGGCCACGAAAGCAACATGTGGAAAACACAGACTAGATTAAGCTGCTGCATACTTATATAAATTTGGTTTAATCATAAGATAACCAATTATGTAATGTGTTACTGGGTGCATGGTACGCACGATAAAAGTTAATTCAGGGGAAAAAGGATCCACATTGATGAAACCCGTGCTCAAATTCTGTCGAATGTGGGTTTTGTAAGCTACTTGCTTCATGAATATATTACATTTATAGATATCAAAGGCAGATAAATGCGAGAACTGGCACTTAGTCATCTTAATAGCTCATACATTCAAGGTGTCGGCAATAATAATATACAGAAGAGTGGAAAAAATGTGAGGATCTGTTAGATGACTATCAATTTGGCTTTAAGATAGAAAAGCCACCAGAGAAAAGGTTCCACTTAGGCTGTTGCTTAGCTAACCAGTACTTGCTTTATTACGTTTCGCACGATTGGTCACTTTTGGCCTTAGGTGGCATTATAAAGTGCTGCAGATGCCAAATGTAGTATGTCCGATCAGTTGGCAGCTGTAGCACTTGAGAATGGTGTCTAAGGCGGAAATTGTCCACTCATGCGAAACTTAATAAAGGAAATACTTGCTAACTAAACAACAACCGATGTGGATCCATTCAAATTTCCTTGGAGTTTACGGCTATGGTACCCTACATGACGAAAATAATCGAACCTACATTTAAGAAAGGTCAAGAAACTTTAATAGAATTTGCTGACCTACAGAAGGTTGTAGACAACATAGAGTAGTGCAAGAGACAAGAGGGGACAGGATTGTGGCGTAATCCACTTAATTACAGGCCTATATCATTAAAGTCGTTATGCAGCTGGATTTTGGCACATATTTCGTATTCGAACATAATGAATTACCTCGAAGAGAACGGTCTATTGACACACAGTCAACACGGGTTTAGAAAACATCGCTGTTGTGAAACACAACTAGGTCTTTACTCACACGAAGTCTTGAGTGTTATCGACAAGGGATTTCAAATTGATTCCGCATTTCTAGTTTTCCGGAAGCCTTTTGACATCATACCTCACAAGCGGCTAGTAATCAAATTGCGCGCTTATGTAATACCGTCTCTGTTGTGCGACTGGCTTCGTGATTTCTGTCGGAGGTCACAGTTCGTAATAATTGACGGAAAGTCAAAGAGGAAACAGAAGTGACTTCCGGCGTTCTCCAGGGTAGTGTTAAAGGATTTCTGCTGTTATTTATCTATATAAACGATTTAGGAGAAAATCTGAGCAGACGTTTTAGGCTGCTTGCAGATGACGTAGTCATTTATCGTCGAGTAAAGTCATCAGAAGATCAAAACCAACTGCAAAACGATTTAGATATTTTTCATTATTAAGGATCATTTGCCAATTTTCCCTCTTTACTGATAAGTGTGAAGTCATCCACATAAGTACTAAAAGGAATCCGTTAAACATCGGTTACATGATAAATCAATTAAATCTTAAGGCCGTAAATTCAACTAAATATCTACGAATTACAGTTTCGAACATCTTAAATTGGACATAGTACAGAGACAATGTAGTGGGGAGGGCTAATCAAAGACCGAATTTTATTGGCAGAACACCTAGAAGGTGGAACAGATATGTACTAAAGAGACTGCCTACACTACGCTTGTCCTATCTCTTTTGGAATACTGCTGCGCGGTCTGGGATCCTTACCAGATACGATTAACGGAGTACATCGAGCAAGTTCAAAGAGGGGCAGAACGTTTTGTATTAACGAGAAATAGGGGAGAGAGTGCCACGTATATGATACAGGATTTGTGGTGGAAATCATTAAAACACAGGCGTTCTTCGTTGCTGCGGGATCTTCTCCCGAAATTTCGATCAACAGCTTTCTCCGCCGAATGGGAAAATATTCTGTTGACGCCGACCTACATACAGATAAACGATCATCATAATAAAATAGGTGTGGAAGTAGTGGAAAAATACATAATTAATGTGAAGGTGATTGGATGAAACATCTGTCAGGCACTTAAGTGTGATTTGCGCAGTAGCCATGTAGGAGTAAATGTAGACGTAGATGAACGGCTTAGGGAGAACTGCTCAATTTACGAAGGTGTCAGGCATGGATACAGTTTTGCTCATCAGCTGTTTAAGCTCCACAGCGAAGAATCAATTATGAAAACAAGAACGTTCAGGAGTGAGGTCAACACTCAGCGTGAAACGATATAAGAGATAGCATTTGCTTAAAGTATTCCTATCCACAGTGAAAGTGATGTGGGGAAGAATTACAGCATCAGTTAGTTCAGTTAAATGCAATGAACACAAGTAATCAACTCTATCAAGAATGAGATTAGCGGTAAAAATCAAAATTAGTGCTGACGTGTTAGACGAAATGAAGGCTGGAATAAGATTTTCACTCTACAGCGGAGTGTGCGCTGATATGAAACTTCCTGGCAGATTAAAACTGTGTGCCGGACCGAGACTCGAACTCGGGACCTTTGCCTTTCGCGGGCAAGTGCTCTACTATCTGAGCTACACAAACACGACTCACGACCCGTCCTCACAGCTTCAATTCTGCCAGTACCTCATTCTGGAAACATCCCCCAGGCTGTGGCTAAGCCATGTCTTCGCAATATCTTTTCTTCCAGGAGTGCTAGTTTTGCAAGGTTCGCAGAAAAGCTTCTGTAAAGTTTGGAAAGTAGGAGACGAGGTACTGGCAGAACTGAAGCTGTAAGGACGGGTCGTGAGTCGTGCTTGGGTAGCTCAGATGGTAGAGCACTTGCCCGCGAAAGGCAAAGGTCCCGAGTTCGAGTCTCGGTCCGGCACACAGATTTAATCTGCCAGGAAGTTTCGAAATGAAGGCTTCTCCTACGATGGATGTGTAGTAATACCTAACGGACGAAGCAAGGACGACAACCGTGAAGCACATTACCCCAGAGAGAAAGGAAATTCTTCGCTGCAGTAAGTCTATTAGTGTAAAAGATGTGGACTTGAATTTGTGAAATAGATTTCTGAGAATGTGTGTTTATTGCACAGCACTGAACTGGAGTGGATCATGGAATGTAGTAAAACCGGATAAGAAGAGAACTGAATCTAAGATGTTGTGTATACGGAAGAAAATGAAAGTTTCGGGAACAGATAAGATAACAAATGAGGTAACCCTCCACAGTGTTGGTGAGGAAAAGTCTGACTGGAAGGGGGGATGGTAAGATGTGACACGTGTTAAGACATCAGCGAATAATGCCATGGCACTAGAGGGAGCTTTAGAAGGCAAATACAGTAGTAGGGAACAGATAGTGAGGAACAGAGAGTGGAATATATTCTGTTAATAATCGAGGATGTAACAGATGATGAGCTCACCAGACCTTCCACATCATATGTTGATAAAAGGGAATACAACATACAGGGTGAGTCAAAATGGACCTGAAGAATTTGGAATGATATAGAAATTTATTGAGATAACTTACAGAATCGGTAGATGTGTAATTTTGTAGCAGAAAACATCAAGTTTCACATAAAGGTTTCAAGAGTCATTTTGGTTCGATGTGGCTACGATTTGTGATGCAGCAAACATCCCAGCGGTATTAAATTTCTTCCGACTCTCGTTGCAGCAAATCGGGTGTAACTTCTGCAACTGCATCGTAGATTCGATTTTTTAGGTCGACTAAATTGTTTGGTAGGGGAGGAACATAGACATGGTCTTTAATGGAGCCCCAGGGAAAGAAATCCAGTGGAGTGAAGTCTGGGGAGCCAGGTGGCCAAACGGCAGGCCCTTCACTGCCAGTCCACAGACCTGGGAAGCGACTATCGAGGAAACCTCGATCTTACGTGAGATGATGCTGTGCACCACCTTACTGGTAGTAACCCATCCCATCTCGGTCATCTTCATCGATCTGTGGAATTAGAGAGTTTTCAAGCATGTTCGACACATTCACTAACAAGCGGGCTTGGGGATGGGTTGTATGGGGGAAGAGACCAAACAGCGAGGACATCGCTCTCATCGGATTAGGGAAGGACGGGGAAGGAAGTCGGCCGTGCCCTTTCAAAGGAACCATCCCGGCATTTGCCTGGAGCGATTTAGGGAAATCACGGAAAACCTAAATCAGGATAGCTGGACGCAGGATTGAACCGTCGTCCTCCCGAATGCGAGTCCAGTGTGCTAACCTCTGCGCCACCTCGATCAGTAAACAAGCGGGCGACCTGGTGATTTATCATGTGGCGCTAAACAACTCGTCCCATCAAAGTTCTTGCACAAAGAATAAATTGAAGGCCTGCGTGGAGGTTCTTTAGCGTATTCGATGCGAAACTCAAGCCGAACACTTGTTACAGAGTCCCTTTCATAAAACAGAGCGAGCACGATCCTCACCAGCGAAAGGAGACAATTTAACTGTTAACTACATTGGTGCTCTTGGGGTGGAGGAATAGGTTACTAATGCAGCATGTGAATCAAACTTGAGGTTGCTTGCTAAAAAAAAAAAAAAATAAATAAAAAAAGTTCAAATGGCTCTGAGCACTATGGGACTTAACTTCTGAGGTCATCAGTCCCCTAGAACTTACAACAACTTAAACCTAACTAACCTAAGGACATCACACACATCCATGCCCGAGGCAGGATTCGAACCTGCGACCGTAGAGGTCGCACGGTTCCAGACTTTAGCGCCTGGAACCGCTCGGCCACACCGGCCGGCTGCTTGCTACAAAATGACACGTCTACCGATTCTTTACGTTCTCAATAAATTTCTATATCATTGCAAAGTTGTAAAGACCTTTTTGACTCACCCTGTATTTACTGTTCCCTGAAACGCACACATCTTCAATGCTTTCTGGCTGTGGTAGATCACGTGGTGGGTAGGACATCAATAATGGGAGTGGCACTACCTTAATCTTCGCTTAATTTGAAACGTCTGCCAGGATTATTCGGTTTTCTGTGACACCTTATTCTGACAGACACTGTAATTATGCCGCACTATAAACTTGTCATCAACACCACGATACTGGTCTTGCCGTATATCATTTTGTTTGTATACTCCGCTAGTTGCACAGCAACAGTTGAGTTCCTTCACTGAATCAATCGGACCATGTCATTGGTGTCCTTCCACCTCTCCTCAAACATTCAGTCCCCACACGTTCTCCCACACAATACCCGCGTGCGGTTCCCGAAGAAAAGAACTCGATGTTGCGTTAATAATATTGCACATAGCAATAAATTCCATGAGCCAGGTGGATTCGCGAGAAAATACAGTAGGTCAGGGCTTCACGGCCAGCATTCTCCGCGAGTAGGCGAAGACGCAGGCCTACGAGCAGCTGAGAACTGCTTCCCCTCCACTTTCACAAAGAACATGGCGAGCAGCCATGTAGTGACTTATGTAAACAAGGAAGTCGAACTTGAGAGGTATCCTTGAGAAATCTAGAATGTGCTTATATTCCCTGTCGCGCTGCAAATCTATTGCCCCAAGCTGCAGATAAGTGCGAAGTAGATATCGGAAGCTTTTTCATTTTGCCATTCAGTTGCACTACGGCTCCTAATTTATTTCTGAATGTGAAGGACCGTTGCATCTGTAGACACAAACTAACAGTTTCCATGACAAACCTACATTATCTACACTTTCTTCAATGCTTCCAACAGTCTCTCAACCAGCTGTGTGCCTGTTATACAAACACTTCCATAGATTTCTAAAGAATATGCAGCAAACTCCATCTGAAGTTGACATAAATGTTCAGCTGCAAGTAAAAACATTTTGCTAACAAAGGGTGGAAGGAATTTACTGAAAGTAGTGCAGTTTTGTGACTCATCCGATCGGCACACTCACTTGATTTTTCTTCCTCTTCTTCAGAGAGATTCCTTGACATTTTTTTTTTACATATTTTTGAAGCGGTGAGACATGTAATAGTAGCTTTGTAAATGGAACATTTTGAAAATATTCAGCGGCTTATGACATACCAAACATTCTGCGGAACAATTTCTTTGTAAAACGATAAGCTTCCTCGCACAGTACATTTAAATTCTAAGACATTGTGGGTGTCACACAATGGTGGCTCGTCAGTGCTGCTATTACTGGCACCGCCGACGAAACTGACCCTCTTCCATTTCTCATGTGTTGTCTCCAACTACGTGGTGCGCGAGCATTTCCCCCACTCCCACTGTGCTCGCGAGCATAAGCTTGAGCATATATGAAGATGGTATCTGTTCTTTCGGACATGTCCGAAAGAACAGATACCATCGGTGACCGTGCAGCTCTCTAGAATGGAATGATAAATCGAGGCCCTAAGCTGCCGACAGGCGTTGATTTACATCAACGGGGACAGTTGAAAATGTGTGCCCCGACCGGGCCTGGAATAAAGGATCTCCTGCTTTCATGGCAGATGCCCTATCCATCTGAGCCACGGAGCGCACAGAGGATAGTGCACCTGCAGGGATTTATCCCTTGTACGCCACACGTGAGACCCACATTCCCAGCTTAATGTCCACACACTACATTCGTAGTGCCCCTGCCCATTACACTCACTACTCGCGACAAACAATCTTACCGAGTCAAATGGCTCTGAGCACTATGGGACTCAACTGCTGTGGTCATAAGTCCCCTAGAACTTAGAACTACTTAAACCTAACTAACCTAAGGACAGCACACAACACCCAGCCATCACGAGGCAGAGAAAATCCCTGACCCCGCCGGGAATCGAACCCGGGAACCCGGGCGTGGGAAGCGAGAACGCTACCGCACGACCACGAGATGCGGGCCTCTTACCGAGTCCCGTAAGGGTTCGGGCAATGGATGTGCATACGCACAAAAGAAGGTCAACGGACGGTTAACCTTAACTATATGAACTTGGTATCTGTCCTTTCCGACATGTCCGAAGGAACAGATACGAAACCCTTTTTTACCATTTTTTAAAGATGAACTCGCTGTATGTCTACAATAACCACAACAACTGTACTTAACGTAATTTTAAGCCCTGAAGTGCGAATCAGGAGGACGGCGTACATTAGAGATAAGAAGCGGAGTGAGTACGAGTTTAATGGTGCTGGTTGCTAACTATGAAAATCAAGGCATCGCTGTTACATCAGTGCTAACGGTCTTCCTTTATTCACCCCGTAGTTCCACGAATATGACGAGTCTTCTAATTGTGGCGCTGCGGTCGCTTCATAATCGTTGACTCGCTCTCTCATACTGAAGATGCAGGACAGAAACGCTAACCGTAGAACAGAAGATTTGTACACGACCTTACTACTATAAATTAGCAGTGACA
Source organism: Schistocerca nitens (assembly GCF_023898315.1). Taxonomy (NCBI): domain Eukaryota; kingdom Metazoa; phylum Arthropoda; class Insecta; order Orthoptera; family Acrididae; genus Schistocerca; species Schistocerca nitens. The sequence continues at coordinate 409,649,650 of NC_064620.1, forward strand.
AGACGAAATGATCGACTGGCGGGAACAGATGTTTTATGTGATATTAAATGAAAATGCCTCTGAGCACTATGGGACTTAACTGCTATGGTCATCAGTCCCCTAGAGCTTAAAACTACTTAAACCTAACTAACATAAGGACATCACACACACCCAGTCATCACGAGGCAGAGAAAATCCCTGACCCCGCCGGGAATCGAACCCGGGACCCCGTGCTCGAGAAGCGAGAACGCTACCGCGAGACCACGAGCTGCGGACTGATGTTAAATGAGTACATGTTAAACATTAAAGTACACCGCAGAGTCGAAGAAACTGGTACATCTGCAACACGACGTGCCATGGACTCGACTAATGTCTGAAGTAGTGCTAGAGGGAACTGACACCGAAAATCCTGCAAGGCTGTCCATAAATCCGTAAGAGTACGAAACGGTGGGGATCTCTTCTGGTCAGCACGTCACGAGGAATCTCGGATATATTCAATAATGTTCATGTCTGGGGAGTTTGGTGGCGAGCGAAAGTGTTTAAACTCAGAAGAATGTTCCTGGAGCCACTCTGTATCAATTCTGGACCTGTGGGGTGTCGTATTGTCCTGCTGGAATTGTCCGTCCGTCGGAATGCACAATGGACATGAATGGATGCAGGTGATCAGACAGGATGCTTACGTAGGTGTCACTTGTCAGAGTCGTATCTAGACGTATCAGGGACATGTCAGTCCAACTGCAAACGCCCCACACCATTGCAGAGCCTCCACCAGCTTGGACAGTCCCCTGCTGACGTGTAGGATTCGTGAGGTTGTCTCCATATTCGTACACGTCCATCCAATAAATACAATTCCAAACGAGACATCGAACCAAGCAACCTGTTTCCAGTCATCATTTGTCCAGTGTCGGTGTTGACGGGCACAGGTGAGGCGTAAAACTGTGTGTCGTGCAGTCATCAAGGGCAAATGAGGGGGCCGTTGGCTCCGAAAGCCCTTTTCCATGATGTTTCGTTGAATGGTTCGCACGCCGACATTTGTTGATGGCGCAGATGCTACGGTCGCAGGTTCGAATCCTGCCTCGGGCATGGATGTGTGTGATGTCTTTAGGTTAGTTAGCTTTAAGTAGTTCTAAGTCTAGGGGACTGATGACCTCAGATGTTAAGTCCCACAGTGCTTAGAGCCATTTTTGAACTTGATGTGCCACATGCAAATCAATATAAAAAGTATTTGTCTATGTGTCATATTTTATGCCTTATGAAGTTTGTAATCAGGGAAATTCTTCTGGGATAGCTGATATAATATACAAACAATATTCATTGCTGACAGACCAGTTGTTGTATTGGTATATAAAAATCACCATGCCCAGAGAGTGCTTATGTCATTTAAGGGGATCGGACATTTCGTGAAATTTCAACTTGCCCTTGAGGAAGGCTACAAAGCCGAAATCATGACCGTTTGAAGAAAATGAATATTAATTTGTAGCCTAATGGAAATTTCTTTCGAACAGATTGCGTATGCAGCGGGGATGCCGCGTGTCCGTAGTTATATCTCGTGCGAAGAACATACGTATGTTTGTCATGATGTTACTGTATAATGCTGTTTGTAATCCTGCTCCAGTGTCATTGTCATCACTGCTGCCGGCTGTGTGGTGCGAGTCCAACTGCGCTTTTATTTTGGTTTAAGAGTGTGTTTATATGCTACCTTCGTAGTTTTGTGCTATTCTGTTTTTTTTTCTTGCGATTATGTTTCTTTGGCACTTTATAACGGTTTTGGCTGCATGGTCCCTGTAAGCCAAAGCCAAAATAAAATAAACACGTATCTCGTGTACTCGCTCTCTCTTCTAAGTAACAAACTGATCGTTTACGAAAATCTGTCGGAGTGCGAACGTACAATGTTTCACCTTCCACAACACCGCAACAACTAAACTTCCCACACTAACGGTCAAATCAAGGCCACCCTGCACTTCGAGGCCAACCGCTCGGCAATACATCCAGTACTAGAAACATCCGGTTTCCGTAACGAACTCTATACCTAAGAATAACTGTCCGGAGCGACCTTAAGTGTAATCAAATAAAACAAATTACTGAGAAAGTAGATGTTTGACTGAAATTCGTTGGAAGAATCTTAGAGAAATGTAATTTATTCACAGAACAAATTATGTGGAAGACATTGGAACGAATCTTAGGTATTGCCCGTCAGTTTTGGAAGCTTACCAGTTTGGATTAACAGATAGAGAAAAAAGAAACAACGAAGAGCGGTGAGTTTCGTCACGGCTTCGTTCAGTAAACGCAAGAGCGTTGGGAATATGCTGGGAAAAATACGCTGACAGATGTTAGAGGAGAGGCGTTGTGTCCTCGGAATTTTTCGTGGTGGCATGCTTCCATAAAATCTCGATTTACAAGCCGCGTCACTTCCAATAAAACAATCGAGTTCTCAATAGCTGGCTGGCACGGTGCTCTACTTATGTATGTAATGGCAGCGTCTGGAATCTTCCAGAGA